>NW_020837958.1:24786349-25067964 GCF_003676395.1 Aethalodelphis obliquidens
TATATACACACACACACACAAGGTGCCCTCATCACCTCTAAAAAAACCCACATCATCTGGGTCCTGTTAAAATTGGTGGCCTAGTAGCCTACACACAAGAAATTGGTAATTCTTGTTCCTTCTGAGTAGGGGAACTTACAGCTGAAAGACAGATGGAAAGACTTCCAATGTATCTCCTTACCTAAAGTGCAGAGTATCTGAATCTGCTAACATATATAAACATTACTTCTTAAACATACTGATACTTAAACTTTAAAACATGGTGACTCTGGGTGACAACAGTTGGGAATGACACTATCATATTATATAATTTCTGCTACATGTTAGTTAATGTGTCTCCTCTCCCAAGACGCAAAACAATTAACCCAAGTACAAAACACTCCTTTAAGACGATTTTGCACTGAAAACTGCACAGAGTGAAATCTGCTCACAACTTTATAGTGTACAAGAACAGCTCTGTCAAGGAGTCTCAGAAGAATGTTTCTCTACCTAAAACTCTAAAGAATAGACAAAATACACACACACACGAGTTCTACATATATTATTTATGCTAGTATTCTGTGACAAACGGTGTAACATAGTTGGAAAAAAAAAAAACAAACGCACATAGATCTTAGAAACAGAAAGCCCTTGGTTTGAATTCCAGTTTACGCATCCTTATTGGCACTTAACCTTAGGTGATTTTCTTACATTTCCCAGGCTTGTTTTCTTGATTGCAATTTGGAGATGAGAATAATGTCTAATCCTGTAGATTGAGTGTGAGCGTTAAAGGAGTTAACTTAATGTAAATTGCTTGGAACAATCTTGACACAGGCAAGGTATTCAATAAGTGGTCGACATCTTGCCCTTGTACGTCTTTGCATACATATGATTTCCATTCTGATAGTTATCACTATGATTTCATCTAGGCTGCTCTACTGTCCCCAGGCCTTGGTTGGTTTCCATTCTATTGACCATACTACTGAAACCAGACAAACTCTTAAACACCCAGACCTGAGAGGGTGCCCTACAGTGAACGGTACTACTGGGACAGCGTGTAAAATTACCCAACAATCTTCCCAACCTCACACCATATCAACACAAAGAGTCTATATCGAAAAGTTGAAATCATCGATTTTGTAGTCAGTTGCCTCTCAGTGGTTCCTCCCCATCATACACCTCTCATCATATCTTGATCTTAACCTCATTAATCCATTATAATATTTTTGTGAGATTCTACTCCACCTACCTTACTGCTGATAGAGCGTAAATACATCTGAAGTTAGAGAGATTCTTATTTGTGTTTTTAATGTCAGCCATCTCCTGGTGACTAAATGTTTTGTGAATATTATGCACACAGCAAATATATTAAAAAGTACATGTTCTTTTTAAAATGAATGTATTTCTGAAGTCACAAAGCAAGGCTCTTGTCTAAATAACTTGTTCATCAGCCACAGGATTTCTTTCAGCTTTACTATTTTCTATTAAGCACCGATTGTCTGCAGTTTAACTCCTATTTTCTCATTGAACAAAGTGTATTCAATTTTAATTATCTTTCCCAAATTTAATTTTGCTCTTCTGTGCCCAAAGCTATCAAAGCTTTTGACCCCCAGGTCTTCCTGTATTATTTCTTAGTTCGCCCTGGTATTTGTAACTCCACTAAGGACCATCTGCAGATTTAATTAACTTGAATCCTCCTTCTTCCGGATCATTAATGAAGTTGTTAAATAAGTCTGAGCCCAGTGCTTATCTCTATGGTATCTTGATGGTCCTTCAACCCCGATTATGTACTAAATTTCCCTTTGCCATTTCCTCTTAATTATTTTCCCTTGGTCATTTCCCAAGCCACTGAAAGGTCCACTTCCAAATCATTTGAAATTACATTTCAAATGAAATTTCATGTGAAATAGCTCTTGATTTTTTTTAAAACCTGACTTAACTATCCTTAGTGGAAAGGCAATTTATGGCCACAATTTCCAAAACATCCTGCAAATTTAAAGAAATAACTCAAACATTTAACATCATAAATAATGCTCTATTGGTCTTTGAAATTAGTCAGATACTGTACTTCCAGATAGGGGAAATGTCTGTCTTTCCAGGAAGCCTCTTCTAATATTTTTTTAGGGAGAGTAATTTTTTTAGAGAGGGATACTTATAAATTAAATTATATCCCTTCCCCCAATCTTCTCTTTTCTGAAAGAAAAATATATTTTATATCCTCTAATTCTACATTCATTTATACTACTGTTATTGTATATACATTTTCATCCATGGTTTCTTGTGACTCTTCATTCATGAGTCAGAAACACTTTTAGAACTGAGGGGCTAAATTCCAATTAAAGATGCTGGATTAAATACTCACATCTACCTCTACTTTCTCCATGAAACACTAATAAAATAATATCAAAGACAAATTATGAAGGCCATAAACCCTCAAAAGGCAAAGGACATTGGAGAAGAGACATGGGCAACATAATTTTGGAAGCTGGAAAAGAGGTGGATGAGAGTTAACTCAGTCAGAAGACCTAAGGAAAATGACTCATAGCCTGCAGTGGGGAAGCCAGAAAGCAAGGTGATTTACACCACAGAACACAGGAAGTGGTGGCATCAGGTATCTCTGGCACTGCAGGGAATAGTGAGGCTAAAAGAGGAAAACTAATTGGAAACTAGATAAAGAAGCAGTTAGACTCCTCAGAGATGTTCCCTCACCCCAGCCAGACTCCTGGCCTTTCTCCTGCCCCAACAAAGACTGGAGTTTTCTTCTCAGCAGAGGGTACCACAGAAACTGGAAGACAGTTGAGAGCAAAGATACCATACTAAAAACGGGGGATTCAGTGGAAATACACATACTGAATTTTGAAACCCTTTGCCTTATCCATCCCACCTGGCTCTCAGAACGCTAGCAACCAAGTATAATTCTTCCAGAAATTGCACTGATCCCTTCCATTAGACTGGAAGAATCTTCTCTGAAAAATCTGAATAGCTCAAAAGAATAAACCTAAAATCATTTATATCAATATCACACATAGGTAAACTGAATTTTCAACCAACTTTTTAATGTCTCACTCACAAAAATAAGCAGATAGCCAAGGCTACTAGATGTCTGAAAAAATACAAAGATAAGAACAAACTAGAAGAAAAATAGTCAATTTATAAAAAACATATTATATTAAGTAATAAGAAAAAAATTTTAAGAGTAATTCTTGCTATTATCTCTGAAAAGGTGAAAGAAGACACTACCTACAAGAATTGGAAACAATATAAAGAGAACACTCAGAAAACAGTAATAAAACAGGATAGTAGAAATAAGTAACAATAAATTTGGAAGTTAAGTTTGAGAAAATATCTACACCTCCCAGGAAAAGAACAAAAAGTGAAATTAAAAAAGAGAAAGATAAAAAATGAGGCAAAGTATTCAAATAATTAGACCAATCTAAAGGTCTGACACCCAAATGATAGGAGTTCCAGAAATAAATAACAATGAAAATTCAAGGGAATAAATCATCAAAGAACTTTTTTTAAATCCCAAAAACAAACCCAGGAATTTCCAAATTCAAAGAATCTTGAAAGTTCCCAGTACACTGTTTTAATAATAGACCCTCACAAATGTACATTTTCATCAAATTTTATAACACTAAGGAATAAAGTTTTCCAGAATCTTCCAGTTGTCATACAAATGATCAAGAATAGAATGGCAATGTACTTCTCAAAAGTTACACTAGAAAATATAATAATAGTTATTCCTATAACATTCTAAAGAAAAATGCTTTTTAACCTGAATTTCTATATCCATCCAAACTATCAAATAAATGCAAAAGTAGAGTAGAAACGTTTTCAGACATGCAACATTTGAACAATTTATCTTCCATGCACACTTAGGAAGCTAATTAAATATCCGTCCTCTAAATAAGGATGTAATGCAAAAAATGAAAAATAGACAGGATTCAGAAAACAGGAGATCCAACGGAAATGAGATGATGTTGAAAGGTTATCCAAAAAATCCCAGCTGTGCTGTACACCTAACAAGCTTCCAGTGTAGAATGGAAGAGGTCAGAAGGCTTTGGAAAAGCTTTCTTCATTGAGTTAAAGTTGTAAAATATAAAATATATTTGAAGGCACTGGGATGATAGTATTGGGTTGGCCAAAGAGTTCATTCGAATTTTTCTGTAACATCTTACGGAACATCTTTTTGGCCAACCCAATATTATTTGAGGAATATCTGAGATTGAATGGATATTGAGTGAATAAAAAACTGAGCAAATAAACAATAACAAAATGAGATAATAATTAAATCCAGGTAAAGCAAGCATTTGTACAATACAGGAGAAATAACCATAGCTAACTCTGCAGCGTGCGTTAAAATATCATAGAAATAAAAAGATAAAAATACTGACCTAATGAAACTAAAGAAGAAGGAAATAAGAAGTGTTTGTGTGCGGTGTGTATGTCGGCATGTCTGTGTGTGTTGTGAGTGCACTTTGAGTGAGAGGTTGAAAAGATATAATTCTTCATCTTCCCTGGTGGTCAACAGATAATGCCTAAAACTGAGAAATCACAATATTATGAATGTTTTATAATCAGAGATGTAGAAAAGAAAATGATTGACTCTGGAGAGGAGGAACGGAGTAGGATAGGAACAAGAAATTGTTGTGTTTTCATAGCTAATCATGTAGAACTATTTGCCTTTTAAAACTGGGCATTAGAAAAGAACAGGCAGTGCCTTAGAGAAAAGGGAAAAGGACCTGACTAGATACTTCATAAAACAGTAAAAATCAAATGGACAATAAGCATACATGTTCAACTATATTAGTCATCAAAGAAGTGCAGATTAAAACCAAGGATATAATACCACAACAGCAGTGTGGCTAAAATGAAAAAGATAGTAAATAAGTATTGATAAAACTGTGGTGCAATTAGAATTCTCATCTGTGTCTACTGGGAATATAAAGAGGTACAGCCACTTTGAGAAGCTGTTTGTTTGGCAGTATCTATTAAAATTGAACCCGAGCATATTCCAGTAATTCCATTCCTAGATATATAGATATATGGAAATACTTGCATATGGTAACCCAAAGCCATATACAAGGATTTCAGTCTGGCAAAATAAGCAAAAGTAGAAACAATTCAAAGGTCCAACAATAGAATGGATAAATACATTTGGCATATTCACAAGATGAAATACTATTCCACAATGAGAATTAAATAACTGCAACTATAAGCAACACAATGGATAAACCTCACAAATCTATTGTTGAGCAAAAGAAGTCAGACACAAAAGAGGACTTACAATTTGACTCCACTTGTAATGACTTTCAAAAACAGGCAAAACTCTTCTACAGTGCTATAAGTCAGGGCAGTGGTTCCTCTTGGTGGAGTCTTGGAAGAGGACAGGAAGGGGTGCTTCTGGGATGCAGTTAAGGTTCTATTTTTTCAATCTTGTTCCTGATTTCAAAGATGTCTTCAGTTCTTAAAAATTCATTGAGTGATATACTTATCTTTTGTGTGCTGCTCTATCTACAGATTATATTTCAATAAATGTTTATTAAGTTTTTTGTGAGTTTTCCAGATCTCCTGCTTTTCCCTCTTCCTGCACCCTTAGGATTATTTCAAGTCTTGAGATCACCCTTAAACAAAAGGGGATGAATGTGACATTTACCAATCAAGGGTTTTATTAGATAACATCTCGGCTAATTATTGCAGAAACTGAGGAGAGAAAGGGAGAGTGATTTAAATAAATAATTACAGAACTTATTTTCCAGGAATACCTTCAATGATACAGACAGCTGGAACAACAGAAACTGCCCATTGCACTGTAGAAGCAAATTCTGATCTCCAACCTAACAGCTGTTCAAGCCTCAGTTCCCTCGCCCATAAAATGAGGATAATAATAGTATTTATCCTATAATCCATTTAAGTACTTGTAATAGTGCCTGGTACATAGTCACCTCAAAAATATTGACTACAGGTATATTAATAGACTGAAGAATAGGAAAATAGTTTCTGCTCAGATACCCAGCACTTGAGTGCTAACTACTACTAAATTATAAGCAAGATGGTTCACTTAACGAAAATGTATTCACATTAAAATAAGTTTTCCTTGAGAAAAAAACTGGGGGTGTTAGAGCAGGGAAAGATCTGCAGATATGTATATAACAGACTTCAGATCTCTCCAGAAACTTCCAAATTGTTGGTACACTGCTTACCTGCAAACATCTGTTCAGACATCTTGTCTTCTTCTGATTTTTAAAATGTCACTACTCTGAGGATGTGTTAAGTCATGCCCTAACATGTTCAGGGTTTTTTAAGAACAATATTTAGGCATTAATCTCTGTTGGAGTGGCATCAACACTGGGAGGTTCACATTGCCTTTATTCTACTTCAAGTTCAAAGTCTGGAATGGTGGAACTAAAAGACCCATATTAGAATACCAGCTCAAGGCTGACTAACTGGATGAACTTAGAAAAGCCATTTTAATCTCTATGAACATGTTTCTTTGTCTGTAAGATGGACATGAAGCTTACTTCACAATGCTTTATTGGGGTGTTCTAAAAACAAAGTATCTTTGAAAGAGTCTGTGACTATAAAGAGCTATATAAATATTGGCTACAATTGATAACACAGCTCTCAAATACAGAAATTATAAATGACAGTCTCTGCACTGTGATTCTTTACAATCTACCAGTTTATCATCATCTACTATTTACTAATTAGACTTTCTCCAGTTCCTGTGACTTGCACGCCTGAGAAGTTATATAACTTGGTCAATGCCACACGGTGAGTGGTTGAGGCAGTTCATCTCAAAAGGTTACGCTGTGCCCCACTGTCCTAATTCAGGAATGCCCTATGAGTAAAAGGCATAACAATGGCATTCTTCTGGCACTTCCAAATTCAGCCTACATATTAATGAATTGGAGCTAAGAGACGTGAAGACTCCTGTAGGAGGGAGGCAGGTGGCATGACATATTAATGAACAGAAACTTAAAGAGCGTGGAATTTTAAATCACCACACAAGAATTCAAGTCCCAGCTGTCCCCCTTCTTAGCCTTGAGCAGTTTCTTTAATCTCTTAGCCTCAGTTTCCTCATCTGTAAAACCAGAATGATGATAATACATCCTCCATGGAATTGTTATGAGATGAAAAGAGAGATGATACAGTTCCTGGAAACATGCATTGGAGACTGTAAAGATCTATACCACATGAAATACTTCTATTACATTAGTCCCATTCTAAGGAAGAGGGTATCAACTGAAGTATAACGAGGAAAGTTAGTCTCTCAGACCATCACCACAGTGTCGATGGTATATAAAGGAATCACAGTGGCACGCTCAGAATTCAGAGTTTAACTGAGAAAAACAACACACAAGAGATGAGCTCTGACAATTGTTAAAGGTAATCAGCCTTGCCTTTTGGAGAAGGGCAGCAAAGGACAGTGTTTAAAACCCAGAGCTTTGAAGCACAAAGAACTGTTCAAATTACATCTGACACTTCCTAGCCCTATAATCGTGGTCATATTACTTTACAGTTCTTAATCCCAATTTACTCGATAAATGACGATAATCATCAATGATTCACAATTTCTTGCATGTATACTAAATGCCAGGCACTATTCTAAGAGCGGGGCTATAGCAGCAAACACCGACAACAATCTCTGCCATCATGGTGGTCAACTTTCCCGTGGGAGAAGAAAGAATAAGGAGGATAGATTAATGATATATTCAGTGTCATAAATGGTGATGAGTGCAAAGAGAAAAAAGAAAGAAATCAGAGAATGGAGGTGATATTGATTGGGGCAAGATTTAGGGTTGCAATTTTAATAAAGTGGTAGGAAAGGCCTCACTGAGACTGACAGTTGAGTAGAGACCTGAAGGAGGTAAAGAAATGAGCCACCGAGATATATGGAGAAAGAACATTCCAGAAAGAAAAAACACCAGGTGCAAAGAGCCTGAGATATGCTTATATGCTTGAAAAATGGCAAGTGGGAACAGTACAGAATTATATAATGAAATTAGACAAGCAATACAGGTTTGGAGGGTGCTAATCAGTGCCAGACTTCTGGGTTATAGTATAGTGTGTTAAATAACATACTATAATATATGTCAAGCACTCAGCACAAGTTCTAGCCTCAATTAAGGTCCAGCCTAAGCATTAAATAATAGCTATGCAGGTTAAACAGTGCGTTCATCATTCTGACTAAAATCTTAGAGATTGGAGAAGTATAACTACTGCAAGAGACACTGAGAAAAATATGTAGAGAAAAACATGTAAGCATGTCTAAAATGCTAATCCATGGAGTTAGTGGGGAATGCGTAAGTGACCATGGTATTTCCACATAACTGGAGACCAAGTAGCTGGAAAAGTTAAAGCTTGCTATTGGGTATTTGAGATCATTTATTGAAAGAAGAGCGCCATAATAACTTGCTGACAGTAAATCAAAAAGGGCTTAAAAGTGCAGTTCGCAGTTCTTTGACTTTTCTAATCAAGTGGTCCAATCCAAACAGGACTACGTGCCAATTTAAGAACCAGGGAGGGGCCATATCTGGGCAGGCTTACCTGGGTCAGGGGTATGTTAAGACAGGCTGGGGCTTGTCTATGGGAGGAAGGAAGGACTTGCTTCTCCTCCTGAAATGAACCATCTAGTTTATGTCTATTAATGTTTTCTTCATAGATGCTAATGCTTCTTTCATCCAGAAACATGTTATACAGATCCCATATGATCTAATTTATATTCTTTGTCATTAACACCTTGAAGTGGGAAGAATAGGACCAGGAAAGGGATGGAAGAAAAGTGGTTAGGACATAGGCCATTTTGGTTTGGAGACACTGTGGGTTAATAGTTGCTGAATCAAGTTAATGTTTTATTTTAGTTAGGGGTGAAGGTCTTCCTGAGGAGGTAACACTTGAGCAGAAACCTAAATGACATGAGGGAGCTGACCATGAAAATATCTGGGGGAAGAACATTCCAAGCAACCAAACAGTAAGGAAAACATGACTGGAAAACAAGGTATTCAAGTGAGGGGGAGCACAGTGAACAGTGAGGACAGAGAAGGAATAGGGAGTGGGGCTCAGAGCATGAAGAGTCTTGACCACTGTAACGACTTTGACTTTTATTGAGTGAAAATGGAGAGCCATGGAGGGTTTGGAGCAGAGCAGTGTCTCCATCTCACCTATTTTTTAGCTATGTCCCCTTGACTACCATGCTAAGAAGAGATGATAGCTGTACAACAGTGGATGGGAGATGAGTTAGGAAGCTTTGGCCATAACCTAGATTAAAGATGATGATGTCATGCACAGGAGTGGTAGTGGTGGAGATTATACAATGTTTGGGTTCCAAATATATCTTAAAGGCAGAGCAAGGATTTGGATGTGCTGTGCAAAAGAAGGAAGTCAAAGACAATTTCAAGGTCTTGATCCAGAGAATGGGAAAGGGTAGATTTCATCATCAACTGGAATGGGGAAGACGGTGGGAGGAATATTTTGAGAGGGAGCAGATCATGAGGATTCTAGATAATTAGAGACCCTCAATAACCAATCTTTTCCATTATAGGCACACCTTGTTATATTGTGCTTTGCTTTATTGTGCTTGGAAGACATTGTGTTCTTTACAAATTGAGGGTTTGTGGCAACCTTGTGTCAAGCAAGTCTAGCGGGACCTTTCTTCCAACAGCATTTGCTCACTTCCTGTCTCTGTGCCACATTTTGGTAATTCTCACAATATTTCAAACTGTTTCATTACTGTTACATTTGTTACAGTGATCTGCGATCAGTGATTTTTTTTCCTTTAATTTTTTTTTAATTAAGTATAGTTGATTTATAATGTGCTAATGCAGTGATTTTTGATGTTACTACTACAACTCACTGAAGGCTCAGATGATAGCATTTTTGAGTAATAAGTATTTTTTAATTAAGGTACGTACAGTGTTTTATTGAGACATAATCCTACTGCATACTTAAAAGACTACAGTATAGTGTAAACATAACTCCTATACGCAAAAAAACAAAAAATTTGTGTGACTTGCTTTATCGTGATTATCACTTCATTGCAGTGGTCGGGAACTGAACCTGCAGTATCTCCGAGGTACGCTTGTATTTTAATTAATATCAGATATTGGCGATCAACATGTAAGCCTGTATGTGTGTTACAGGCAGAGAGAACATTACAGGCAAAAGCTCCGAGATTTGAAAAAATAAGGTGCATTTCAGTGACCACAGTAGTTTAGAATGGGCTGGGATTTAAGATGTATGTGGAGGAGAAGGAGGAGATAAAGCTGGAGAGGTAGGCAGAGGTCCAATCAGGGAGGTCATTAGATATCACGCTATGGAAGATGGACTTTATGTTGTAAGCACTGAGGAGGTACTGAAAGGTTTTCTTAGCAAGATTAATAAAATAATCTTCCAGAATCTCCCCTTATGGACTCAATCTTCTTGGCTAAAATTGTTGCCTCCCACAGATAACTTCAAGGTCTCTATTAAACTGGAGAATGCCTTAAAACCACATTAGCCCACCAAGCCTGAAACTTCTTATCTTTTCAACCATCACCAAAATGAATGCATAGATATTGCTATTTGATTCATCATATTTTGGACCCAAGCGAACATCTTCGGGCAACTTACCTTTTCTAATCAGTGGATCCTATTAGGAGAGAGTGATGCAAATTGCAAGAGTTTACATTCTTTTTCGGCCAAGCTATTGGCTTCAATTAGGCTTTTTCCACATGATCTACAGTGCATTAAATATACTTGGATCGAAAGAATTCTTGGATACTAGTTACCAGGGAACATTTGTAATTTCTGGGCTCCAGTCGGTCCTATTTTTACAGAAGCCTGGATTTCCTTTCTGTTCAGCCATTGTGCTTCAAGTTACAAGGGTGTTTGTATTTCCCAGGGCAGAGGATTAAAAATGAGCCTATGAACCAAACTCCTGACTTTCACAGTTCAACAGTACGAGCTTGCCTGGGCGGGGGAGGAAGAACCGTTTGTCATCTAAATAGTCAGGAATTATTTTCTGCATTACTAACTAGACTAGGTAATCCCTAATAGCTTTCATGTATTTGATGAGGAATGCCAATCCATTAAAAAGATTGGTGCCCTTTACTTTGCTTCTGGAAAGTGTGCTGAGAAAGCTACTGGAAATACACAAAATTTCTATACTATACTATTCTTATTAATGGCATTCTTATTAATGGCCTTTCTCTCCTCCATCCCCAGTATAATACATTTTTACTTTGGTGTCTTTTAAATTAGATTTCAACTGGAGCCATTACAACTTGTGATCTATAAAATGAAAAGACTGGACCATGTGAAATTTAGGGTCCTTGTGTATGCTCATTTATTCATTTACCAAATATTTGTTGAATTCAAACATAATAGGATATTAAAACTGGACTTTTCCTATGTTAGAGTTCTGATACATAATAATGCTATGTTTCAAAGCTGTATGCTAGACTACCTTTATAATACTTTCAAAAATCAGCGATGCCTCCATTAACCATTAACCATCTTCTTACATTAACCATTAACCACCTTCCGGCTCTGTAAACAAAGACCTAGAAATTTAGCAAGGGATGGTGATGAGGCCAAAAGTGAGAACTTGGTTAGAGAGAGAGATTTGGCATGCTTCCAGTTCCAGGTCACCCTTTCTTTTCTTTTTGCAGGAAAGAGGGGGAAGAACATCCTCTCTCAACTCATCCCAGGGTGACAGTCTTCAAGCATATCTAGAAATGTCCCCTGGATGGTTAGGGACAAAGCAAATTATATTTGACTTGTACCCTAAGAGCCTAAAAGTTAATGCCTGGGTCTGGCACTGCCTCGGTCACATAGCAGAGGAAAAAAAAAAAAAAGACCACATTAAGAGAGGGCTGCGCTTGGACTGAAGGAGGGGAAAAGTGTCTGCTTTATTGGAATCCTACAGAAGAGCATCAGAGCGTCACCCTAATCTTATGTTAATCTTGCAGAGCAAAGGAGCCACAACAGAGAAGTGGCCTTTCACAAGCTCAGAGCTACAGAAGATCAAAGGATCGTCATGTCAAGGGAACTTCGTTTGGAAGTAATTCGTGATCAAAGGCCCTTACCAAAACACCTCACCAAGGAAGAACCAGCAACTGCGCATCGCTCGTCCAGAGGGCCTCAACACTAGAAACCCACTGTACTGGTTACGTGAGACCTTATCCTCTTTCCCACAAGATTATCTCACCCAGGATAAGATTCCTGACACCTATGAATTTTAAAATACGATACTGAAAGAGGAAAAGAGAAAGTGTCCACATCTCCTCAGTGCAGACTTCTCAGACTGCGGCAGGGACTCTACCAAATGCCTTAAACAGACTATTTCATATAACCTTACAATAATAATATGCAATAAGTAATACTGATATCCCTTTTTTAGTGGCGAACTGAAGCTTAGAAACATTATGTATATCTGATCTAATCTCATCGATTCTGGTAAATAGTGGAACCCAACCGAGACTGACCTAGAATGACGTCAGAGGGTGTGTTCTTACTCCTATTTTGTTTATTCTCTTCTCACCTTAGGTGCAACAAAGATGTTGAAAGGAATATATAAATCAATGCCCATCATCAAGTAGGAGAGTACGGTTTATTACCCACAGAAGAACATAAGGTATTTAGCCTTGCATGTAATCTGTTAGATTTAATTGCCCTTGAACACAGGTAATACGAGCTAGAGGCAACAGGTTATTGGAAAGTGTGTAAAATTTGGATTCAGTCATGCATAGGTTAGAACCACAACTCCACTACTGACTGGCTGAGTAACACTTATACACATCCTCATATATGTTCCCTAGGGTGGGACTAGTTGCCTCACAAGAAATAACAAATGCAAAAGGTTGGGACTCATAATCCATGGGTAGTGGGCGGAAGTTTCACTTCACAGAGGCTACGTAATTCATGTCAGATCGAGTAGCAGAACACAGGCCTCTGTCCTTCCGTCTAGAAGTCTTTACACTATCCCAGGCTGCATCTTTATAGTCCAAATCGCTGTTAGTGAACAGAAGGCATAGCTCCCTACAATTATATTGAGATGACTTGAAAACTTGCTCTGTACCAAGGAGATGAGAATGAAAAATGGTTTCAGGTATTTTTCCAGATGTCTGAAACCTGGCAAAATGGTGAGCCTGGCAGGACCATGGACAGGGTTTTGAAATTGCTCCAAAGAGGTCTGAGAGTTCAGTGACAACTCCATTTTGGAGCCACTGAGAAGCGTGTCACATCTTTAGTTCCATTTCTCCATCACGGCTGAAAAAAATAAAGTTGAGCGGGTGGAATTGAGAAGAGGAGGGGAACGAGATACTATAGGTCCAGCAGCTGAACCCAAGGCTGAGCTGCTTTAAACATGAATGATCTCAGTGCTGGTGGGTTTGGGCTCCTCCCATTCTCCGGCGCAATGCCTATCCTCTGCCATTCTCTATTTCTGGAAAGAACCAGTGCAAGGAATAGTTCCTCAAACAAATTTATACTCATCTGACTTCAATGAAATTTTTAAGAGGATCTGCATCTCTCCTTTTTTGGTGGGTTCAACTGGATGGGCAACTCAGAGAAAACTCAACTCCTAGTACTTCCCTTTTGTATGATGCCACAAAAATCCTGCTTACTCTTTCCTGGGCACCTGTTAGCTACACAACAATAGCAGCAACATTAATAACAGAAGCTGCTATTTACTGAGCATGCGCCATGTGTCAGACAGCCTGAGAACGCTCGTGCTAAGAAAAGTTAAATAACTCTCCTAACTGCTGTGAATTTGCACTAATTCTCCTCCCAAATGCCCTCCCCAGAGTCCTGTTATACCTGGCAAGGAAATATCCTCTTCTCCACTTAGATAATGGAGCTACTATCCACCCTTGTAAAGACTCGTACAAAAATTTTCTCCATGACAGAGGTGAGCAGAGCAGTAGCAAATAGAACACTGGTAGAGCTCCATCAAAATTGGGGCAAGATTTAAAATTTGGAAAAATAGACAAGTTCTTTCTTCTGACCATTCTTTTTACTTGGTGGATGGACAATATACTCAGGGTAAACTACTACCCTCTGCCTATATATCTACAACGTCTTGAAGCACAGGGAAAAAAAGAGAATAAATTATCCTGCAAAAAGTCGTTTCCCTTTAGGAAAGGTTAAAAGGCCCCCAGTCATTGAGAAAAATGAAGTTCTTTTCATGAATTTTAAATTCTCTTTATGTTAAGCTTTTAAAAAATCATTTCTTATTACAAATATAATTTATATTTATTGTAGAAAAATTAGAAATTTCGGATAAACAAAATAGAAAAAAATAACTAGAAATTATACTGTGAATGCACAATACTGTTCAACTTTTTTGCTATTTATTGATTACCCAGAAATAGAAACAGACTCACAGGTACAGAGAACAAACTAGTGGTTCCCCAAGGGGAGAGGGCTGGGGGAGGGGCAAGATAGGTGAAGGGGGTTTAGAGGTACAAACCACTAGATATAAAATAAATAAGTTACAAAAACATAACGTACAACACAGGGAATATAGTCAATATTTTATAATAACTTTGTATGGAGTATAGTCTACAAATATGTCAAACTACTAGGTTGCACACCTGAAGCTAATATAATATTGTTAAGTCAACTATACTTTAGCAAAAAAAAGAATTTTCTAATTACAATAAACCCAAAGTACTTCTAGAACTCCTGAAGAGATGCTTTAAAAATGATTTTCTGTCTCCTAAAAAATGCTTATATTTATATTTAGAAATATAAATATTTATATAAATATTTTATATTTTAATATTAGAGATATATAAATTTTTAAAAGCCTGCTTAAAATGCTGCAAATATCCTACAGTGCACAGGACAGCCCTCTGCAATGAAGAATTATCTGTCCAAAATGTCAATAGTGTCAAGGTTAAGAAACCCTTCATTAGACAAGCTTGCTACCTTATATTTAATCTCTACTTGTTGCTTGCAAATTTGCTTAATGCTAAGTAGAAAACATTCACTTCTTAGAGGATGATCCTATGCTATTTTATGGTAAGTAACATACCTCTGGATTTAGTGTAACTCTTTGATTTTATATTTGAAAAGTCTCTAGGACGAATCGTATTGTTTCATTTTGTTTTGTATTTGGCTCCTTTACGTCAGTGTGGCATGATATCCTTTTAGCTCTCTAGGATTACAAAGAGATTTCACTGGCGGACCTTTTCTATCCTAAGAGTAACACAACTACTCTTCTTACTGGCTCTTCACTCATCTCTCTCTTTACATATCTCCATGTTAGATGTGAAACCAAATCAAAGCTAAGGGCACAGAGAAGGAACAAAGGGTAAGAGAAGAGCCAACGTAATACGTCGTCCAGAAACCAAGGGAGGTAAAATGTTTGCTTATCTTGAGTGGGGTTATGAAAAGTGTACATTTACTAAAATCTTATCAATATAAAATAAATGCAGAGTTGTTCATCTCTGTGTTACACATCAAACGTGAGTGGAATTTTCAACTTCATTATGTTTCAGATAGGCATTTTCTTTTTCAGTGATTTAGCTGAATATACTTGAATTCTGAAAGGCTATCACAAGCAATGAATAAAACCAGTAACGGGGGACGGGGGGCGGGGGGCGGGGGCAAAAGAAACATTTTTAAAACTAAATGTAAGTGGATTCTATATAGCTCAAATGGGACCATTTAATTAGCCCTAAAATTAAAACAAACCAAATATGACATTTAATGTAACCATGCCATTAGACATTCACAATGCATTTGTATTTCCCCTTTGCACCTTGTGTCTCAAGGTATCTAGCATCACTATTCAATGTCAAGTGGACTTATTTAATGTTTATTGCTGACAGTGAGCACCACAAAATAATTCTGACAAGATATGGAACAGGTTTTTAGTATTTGTCCTATAATTCACCTAGATCCCTTGCACACAAGTGATTGGAAAAACATGTACTTTACGCTATCCATAAAAAAATCTCATAGAACTAGAATATTGGCCAATATTAAATGGAATCGTTTTGCTACAAATGGAGGACAACATCACATACAGAGAAACCTTATTTTATTCTTTTTTTTTTTTTTTTACCTTATAGCAACTGTATAAGTTTTCAAGAGTAAGTAATTCTCAATCTCAACTTTAATATTTATCTAGGAACCAATGACCTGCCAATGTCTGTCTTACTTTTGCCTCTGGTCTTGATTTTCTCCTTTATCTCGCTTTTTCCTGTTCCACGTTATGGACCAGAATGTAAGCACCGATTCAATCAGCCACTTATTGAGCAGAGCAAAGGAGAGAGGTCAAATCAGCAAGCCATCAGAAACCATAACTGATTCTTCCTGGGCTGCCACCGACTCAGGCCCTGGTCTAAGATCAATGCTCTCCTCCAATGCTTTATGATGCAAAAAGAATAAGAACTTTACAGTAGATACTCTGGTTAAATATCACTATGACAATATAAAAATGACTGGTTTATAACAAGCAACCCGAGGTGCTTGGTGAAAGTGCAGGCTCATGGACCCTCCCCCAGATATTCTGATTCACCAGGAGCCCAGATTTTACAGGAAGTTCATCATTATCCCTTTGAAACACATGCAAGGGTTTAAAATGTAGTTTGTGGAATACAAGTTGAGTTTTATTCTCAGTTCTAATACGGGCTCTGTAGCATTGCTTAAGTTACTTAATCTACCCAAGCTTTAGTCTGCCATCTATAAAATGAGCGTAATAATATCTATCTCTTTTGTTTGTTCTTAATATTAAAATGATCATTTAAAAGGTCTCATGCATAATTAGTACATGATAAATGGTATATCATTAGTAATATCAGAATCCCTCACCATCAGCATTACCATCATCACCATTCTGTCTCCATTAATTCCTGTATTCTAATTTTAGGGAAACATAGCAGTTTTGGAGGAAATACTGAGAAACCTTTAGATTTTCTTTTTCATTTTAGAAAACCGAATTAAAATCAAATGCACTGCAATATGGTTATGTGTGCTAAGTTACTTTGCTTTTGACAAGAATCCTTCAGTTCCATATGATAATTCTCTCATGCTGCTCGGAGGCGGAACTTGGCTCTATATGTCTTTTTTTTAAAGACAAACCAAGTAATTATTATTTAATAAATGTGACCTGATTTGTTGATAATATCACAAAATATGGAAACAATGATGCTCATTGTTGATTTCCTTGTTGAATAATTTATGTAGTTAAATTTTGACATGTTCTTAAAAGGATCAGGCTGCCTTATAAATACACAGGCAGCGCAATGTAATATGTCAAACGAGTTGGGGTATAATAAACAGGCTCATTTAAAAAATTTATTATTTAGGGCTTCCCTGGTGGAGCAGTGGCTGAGAGTCTGCCTGCCGATACAGGGGACATGGGTTCGTGCCCCGGTCCGGGAGGATCCCACATGCCGCGGAGCGGCTGGGCCCGTGAGCCATGGCCGCTGAGCCTGCGCGTCCGGAGCGTGTGCTCCGCAACGGGAGAGGCCACAGCGGTGGGAGGCCCGCGTACCGCAAAAAAAAAAAAAAAAAAAAATATTATTTAAATTCAGAAACCTTTAACATGAAGGCAAGGAAGCAAGAGCTTTGCTTAGATCTTTGGCATTAGCTGAAAACATACTCCCCCTCATCTAATAATAGGGATAAGGACTATAGCACCATATTGCCATCGTGCTATGCTCTACTATGAGAAGTGTCCAGTGTGACATTCCAGACTCAGAAACACATAACACAGTGATTTTAACCTAATGAAGCTCATGGGAAAATACAATGAAATACTCAGTTTCACATGGCATAAACCTCTTGTTTGCACTGATACATACACTGCCACTTTGGCACTGAATGTCGATTTCATTTACACACAGGTAGGAGGACTTCTCCAATTAATAAAAGAGCTAGATTTCACCAAATAGTGCCCAGTGTAAACACTACATTTACTGCAGATAGAAAGCTGTACATAATGGAATCTTACCAATACTAATTGGCTTATATTATCAGGTCCATGAATGATAATGTTCCTAGTAAACCAATATTATAATAAAATCCCAAGCACACCAATAAACCTGCTGCTGGGGTTATTTAATGTGCTTTTACACAAGGGGCATGTGGTTCTCATTTAGATTCCGTGGGTGCCGCAGATTGCTAGAACTCCAGTGGTTGCCTGTGACGCTACCCAATAGAGGATTAAGTGGAGCTGGTCAGTTTGTCAGCCTTTATCTCTAACTAGCACTAAAAATGCACACTGCAAACGCAGGCAGAGAAAAGACTCGACCTTGCTAAATTAGAGACGCTGGAGGGAGGGCAAATGAAGCTCTGTTTTCAGAAGGAGGATGCCTATTACACAGTCATCAAAAGGTACCCAACTTTAGGAAAGCCACATCCACCATCAAGACATAATGTATTAAGTCAACCCGCAGTACTATAGCTCCAGAGGAAGAGCCTCCATTCTCTCTGAAGCCTAGTCTCTCTCTCTCCCCCCAACCCCAACACACACACACACACACACACACACACACACACACACACAGACACACACCAGATGAGGTTACCTTTCTCGCAGCGGCTTCCTGTGAATCCAGGAGGACAGACACATTTGTTAGGAGCCACACATGTTCCACCATACCTGCAGCCCTCTTCGCAGAACGCTGTCACAAAAAGATAAGGGATTTCTCTTAGATAAAATGGCAATAAGGAAATTCATGGTAAATAGCATGGGCATTGAAACAATTCTTTCATTGTTGCACAGGGAATACATATCTATGTTGACATATTTAAAAGTCACGGTATACAAAAAGAAATAAATGAAATAATACCTATTTCACTGGTTTACATCAGATCAATTGAAATAATGGATATAAAGTATTTGGTGCTAAATGGTAGCTAGTATGAAGAGCTCTTACAGTTGCTATTAGTATGATTACTGATATATTTGAAATCAAAGAATCAATTGAGGAACTAGAAAGGACAGGGTTAGGATAAAGGCAAAGGCATTTAAAATACTGTTTTGTAGATACTCTTTCTTACTAAGCATTTTTATTACAATAAAAATACTTTTACATTTTTTTAAAGATTTTCGGTAATCAAAACAATTTTGAAGGACATAATAAATTTAACTAAGTGCTTACTTTTGAATATTTAAGATGTTTCCAACATTTCTATAATAAAAACAATGCCTTGTCCTTATAGACAAAATGTTTAACACATCTCAAATTATTCCTTCAGGGAAAGTGCCTCAGTGTACAAATCCTATTTCAAGGGATATAAACTTGATAAAGCTTTTTGATAAACATTGCAAAGTCATCCTAAGGCCATCTCCGCACTACCCTGCTAGCCTTAGATTAGTTCCCCTTATTACACACTAGCAGAGCATATTTCCATGCCCCTTTCCTTTGCCGTTTTAACTATAAATGTTCATTTATGCATAATTGATTACCATCTCCTCTTCCATCCACTGGACTGCAAGACCTATCATGGCAAGTACTGTGATTATTTTTGCTCCCCGTGGCACCATAGTCTCAGAATCTGAGGCCACAGTAGATGCTCAAAACATATTTGCTGAATGAATTAGTCTGTATTCTGCAGGTTGTTCTGACAGGAAAACACTTGTTCTCACAACTGTGCAATAGTTCCATCTGAATAAGTTATTGTCAAACCCTGCTGGATAACCAATAATTTTGTGTTCTTAACCTGCAAAATTTCTCATTAATGAGGATGACTGCAACTTGTTAACGCAGGATTTCTTTTATTCACATGAGAGCTCGGTGAGCAAATGTTTTGATTTTTAATTGCAGTTGGAAAATGTCACCCTGGAAAAATGTCATGGTTATGTTTTGGCATCATCACGTAAATAATATGGGTCTAACTTTAAAAAGCTCCATTATGTCTTTAGATAGCTGAATGTTAGTTCAAGTAAATAGAACTTCTCACAATATTGTCATTTTCCACATCATTTGATGTCCCTTGGATGATTTAACATTCTGTAGTTTAGCAATTAATTGTGAGCTCCTCTGTTTCTGCCAGAAGATATATAGTGTGTATCTGGGTATTCGAATACCATTTCCTATTTCCAGCATCTCAGTACCCTGAGACTAAGAAAAAAAAGGTTTAGACAATATCTACCTTGGTATGTTCATCAGAAACCAAATGCATATAAATATATGTATACAAATGTATATGAAATCTCTTGTCCCCCAAATCACACATTGTGGGCTCTGGTGACAAACATTTCATGTTAGGTATTTAGAGTAGAGCTCTGCATCGAAGTTAACAACAGAACAAGAAAAATTTTTTGCAAGCTAAGAATGACAGATGCAAATCTGGTAAAGAAAAGTTTCAAGGGGCACCCAAAGAAGGCAGGGGCTTGGAAGCAGGAAGCTCAGTCTGGTTTCTTTGTAGCACAAACAGCACTTGATCCAGATCTGTGTACACACATGTGCCCGCGTGCGCGCACACACACACATCAGCAGACATGGTTGGGAGACTTGGTGGTGTTTTATAATACACGTGTGCTCTTGATTTACCCACCTCTTAAACAGAAATGATAACAGATTTTGTGAAGAAAGCATACGTTTGTGATGTTCTAAGAATGCGCAGATAGAATAAATAGGATGCCATAAGGATAAAATGAGTCAATATTTGTAAGGGACTTAAAATAGTGTTTGGCACATAGTGTTAAGTATTTCGTAAATAAAATTAATTGGTTATGACTGTGAAACTTGTACAAATTGTCTAATACGCAGACAACATAAACCCATCCTATAAGGTGTTCAGCTTCACCAAGATGGGTTTAAGACAACGCTTGTTCTTTTTTTTTTTTTTTTTTTGCGGGCCTCTCACTGTTGTGGCCTCTCCTGTTGCGGAGCACAGGCTCCGGACGCGCAGGCTCAGCGGCCATGGCTCACGGGCCCAGCTGCTCCGCGGCATGTGGGATCTTCCTGGACCGGGGCACGAACCCGCATCCCCTGCATCGTTAGGCGGACCCTCAACCACTGTGCCACCAGGGAAGCCCACAACCCTTGTTCTTTGTGCTTGATTTAGTTTCTCAAAAGAGTAGTAGTAGCCCTTATCATCAAATATCAGATAGGTGTTACTGTTTCCAAATAAAAATGGTGAAATGGGGACTCAGAAATCAAGTGCCCTCTGTAAGCTGCACAGATGATAAGCAGCAGAGCCAATTCAAACAAAGACTTGTTTGGCTTCAAAGTCTTACCTCCTCTTTATAAGATACAGTGCAGATTCCCCTGCAATCTGGTATTCACATAGGCAGGTTTATTCCCTTTTTGAATAGTCTCATAAGGGCTAAGGGAACTGACTACAAATTGGAAGAAAACAATATCTCCCAAATTTCACACACTGCATTGAAGAAGGGGTGTAGGGAGTTGTGCAACTTCATGCACCTATTACTTAAACTCCATTTCTGTCCATTTTAAGTCACATTTCACCCAATTGCACATACTGCTTCTATTGGAACTTATCTGGAATAAAGAAATTCACTGCCTACTTGAACCTTAGGTAATATGCCAAAAATTTCAAAAAAAACACAAAAGCAAATTAAAAAGGAGCATGTCATCCAAAACTTAAGCTACTCTGGAGAAATCAAGATCAGTGCAAGTTTTCTTTGAAACCTCATAAAACATCAAAACACACTATTGGATCCTAGTCTAAAAATTGTGCACACATTATTTATATCTGGATAGGCCCTTCTGGATCAACTATGAACCTAGCATTTCTTCTGGTACTCATAGGACCTATAATTTGCACGACATGACTTAGTTGATGGCATAACCAGAACAAGAAGCCAGGTCACCTTCTATACCTCTTTCTAGCTTATGAGAAGACAGGATGGTAGAAACCACATGGTCCAAATCCTTGCTCTGTATTTATTAGCTGTGTGACCTAAGCAAATAATTTCACTCCTCTGGACCTCAGTTTTCTCAAGAGCAAAGCAATAATGATAATAATGAAAACACCATGCTGTGCAGGTTAAATTAAACTACCAACGTAAACCACCCAGCACAGGGCACTGCAAGTGGCATAAGCTTAAAACTGGATGTGACTGTCTTAACTTACCACCAGGCCTTTGCTTTTCCACATACCAGTACTATAACGCACCAGTTCCTCATCTAGATTCTGGAGATGCAGCAGTGAAAGATCCCTATGCTATGGTACTTATTCTTTAGTAAGGGCTAATTGTCCCTCCTTCGTTGACTTGGTGACCCCAGCAGTATCATGTGGTTTGCCATGGGACTTGGAATCATAGCTCTTTTGCAAACTCAGAAGAACTCAGGCACCATGGGTGTGTCACTCCTTTGTCGACCACTTTCTAGATTCCAAAGTATGGCTTGTAGACCGCAGATATTCAATGAGATTACAAACTTGAATCTGTCATTATAATGGCATTTGTTATTAACTGCTACCCTGGGGGAGATATTGGATCAGATCAACTCTAAAATAGTATGATTCTATTTTTGAAAGGACTCTTCCTGCTGCGCAATAAAATAAATTAAAAAATTCAAAACTGAGGGAGTTTATCCAAAGAAAGACTACTTTTATATTTAAAAAATTCTTAGCATGTGAAACAAAACTTGGACTTTAAGGGGAACAGAATGAGAAACTGGGTTTGCGGACGCCAGGTTTGTGGATGCCTAGTATTATCACCATGTGCTCAATTTGACAAAAATAGTTTTACACTAATAAAAAAAGTAATAGCCCTCCAAGTTCTAAACACTTGGTATGATACTCTTAAAGTATAACTGGCCTATATTTAGTTTCTAGGGACACCCTGTATTCTGAAAAAATAAGGAAACATATCAACACCATCTGGTAGAAGTAAACCCTTTTCCCTCCCTCCTGGTTTCCTTGAGAAAGCATTTTCCTTAAGCTCATTTCTGCCCTCTCTTTGCCAGCTTTGCTCATTCTGTCCCTGGGGAGGTAGAGAGATTTATTGTATTGGTAAATTTGGAAACAATATATATCAGGATGATGTCCCTTGGGTGGGAGAAACAGGAGAATGGGCTGAGAAAAACTATCATTAGGAGTGAGTAATATTTACATTTCTAGTTTTATTTTCGATGGTGAGTTAGTAGGTGTGAATTTCATTATTAAAAATAACTATCAAGATATCAAAATAAATAAAAGCTGGCCACCATGGACCAATGGTTACAAGGTGTCATAAACCAAAGATTATAATTAATTTGACTATATGCACGTAAATTCCAAAGGGGGGGGAAATATTTAACATCTGGTCACGCTCAGTAAAGCTCCATGCCTACCTCGCTTCTCTCTTGGGAGTGAGATGCCTTCAAATGGTATCAATTTTCCTTACTTCCCTGATGATGCCTTTCTCCCTGGGATTCAGTGGGTAAGCTGGTCTTATTCTGTGTTTATTCTTAGCAAACCAGCTTGACTTACAGACTTAAACTCGTGTTCTCCAATCCAGCCTTGTCAATAATAAAGGTGAGATCACCCCCCTCCACCATGTCTGCTTTTTGGTTTATTCCTCACCTTGTTCAGAACATAATATTTATCAAAGATCCCCTCAAACATTTTGGTTGTTACAAGATGGCAGGTAGGGTCAGTGTGCTACTGGCATTTGGTGGGTAGAGGACAGGGATGTTCCTAAATATCCTACAATGCACAAAACAATCTTGCAGAGCAAAAAAATTATCTGGCCCAAAACATCAGTAGTGTTGCAGGTGAGAAACTCCACTCCGACTTTACACAATTAAGTCTATGGAGTACCTCCATGAGTAAAATTAGGTTATTTTAATCCCTTTTTGCATCCTCCCAAAGTCTCCCCTCAAGGGTGTAAAATATAAAGGTAAGAGTGAAAACCATCCAGATAGCTACCCTGATATATAAAACCAAACATCCAGATGTCTGCAGTTCTCACTTTTCATCATTCTGGCCTCAAGCACACAATATACTGCATAACTTAATATTTAATTACTGGCCCCTAAATCACCTTCACTCCTATCACTTACTATTTGTGTTTGTATCTGCGGCTCTGCTAGCCTTTTCCACTCTTCTTTTCAACAGTATTAATGACAACAATAGTGACAGTCAATTCCATTTATCGAAGACCCATTAAGTACCTTATAGACCTAATATTCCATTTCTTCTTCACAGCAATGCTGTGCATTTCTCACGCTATTCTCCTTTTCAGATGAGAAAGCTACCTTAGAGAAGTAAGGTGAGTTATCAAAGGTCGCACCACTACTGAGTGGCATCCTGGGTTTCAAGCTCAGAGTCCTAACAACGTCACTAAGCAGTCTCCATTTAGGGGTTAGCCACCTACTATGTGTAGACAATGTGCTGAGTGCTGAGAAGTCTAAAAGGAGACATGAAAATTGCCTCCATGCCCAAGAAGCTCACGATCGAGTAGCAGAGAATGGCACATATAAAACCAAGCACATTCAAATGTGATCTGTGCCCCTGTAGCAGTACGAATAAAGTACTGAGAGAACGTGGAGAAGAACGTGATTAACTGTGCCTGGTGCACCTGGGAAAAGCTTTGCAACAGCTAGCATTTGAGCTGGGCCTGGAAGAAGGAATGGGATTTTTGCCAGGTGGAGAAGCACAGGGAAAGAGACAGTTCAGGTCATGGTTTTGTCCTGCAGAAAGGTAACAAATAAATGAAGAAAATGAACAGGTGCTGATAGCTCACATCAAGGTTAGAGACTGAACATTAGAACAGAACACAGTGAGCCATGTGGGGAAGCAGGGGCGTTTTACAATCTGTGAGCCATCCTCTCCGTCATGCCATCTCTCATCCACTTTCCAGATTTGTTACTTACATTAAGGTACAATAGTGTCTTGCCTGGGTATCTGCATATAGACTTTTCCATTTTTATATCCATTATTCTAGTTGGTTTAAAACAGTGCTTTGCTGATCCTTTTTATTACACTAAATAGTTAGCAATAAGTTTTACATCAGAAACCCCATACGTACACACACAGACAACCAGAAATATAAAATGTACTCTTAGTATGTGTAATGCGTTCTGGTATTTTCTATCATATTGCCTTGCATTATTCTGTACTGTACTGCCTTCCATGTATGGTATTGTATTATATTCTGTTGTACGTAATTTATAAATGCAGCTATGAATCGATGACTTGCTTTCCCAACCCACTAAAACTGCAGTTTAAACCATGTACTTGTTTCCTACATTCTTGGTGATAGCCACATTTTTCTAGTCCATAGCATTTTGTGATAGGATGTGGGCATAGAGTCACTTTTAGATTAACCTTGAAATCTTCACATTGAGATGTTGGTTTTAGCTCTAGAAAGACTGAAAAGATAAGAAAATGTCTACAAGTGTTATTTTCTATGGATGTAGTTACAACTGAGATCATATGGCCTGCAAAGCTGAAATATTTGCTCACTAGGCTTTTATAGAAAATCTGTTACAGAAGGTGAACTAGACAGGAGTGGCATAGCTTGAAGGGAGAGATAATGCATCCTTCTGCATTTGGGGGGTGCTATATATGTGTTTCTATAACTGGACTATGAGATTCTTAAGGGCCATGGTCATGTTCATTGCAACTCTGCCTTCCTCTATATCATCCTGAACTCTGGTGATACTGAACCCATATTTCTTGGTAGAGTAATTTAATTATATAGAGAAAATAAAAAGTTTGAGAAGACAGTCTTGTATACAAACTAACTATATCGTGAAATTTGAGATAAACATTTGACCAAGTCAGATCATTCCAGCTTTACAAATTGATCAGTCATCTACTGTGTGCTTGACACCAGATACTCTAAACAGATATGATCCCTGTTTTCCAGGATCTGGGATTCTAACACAAGGATTCTCCCTGAGGGCAATATCCCCCGCAGGGAATATTTGGAAATGTCTGGAGACATTTTTAGTTGTTACAGCTGGAGGAATGCTACTGGTGGGTAGAAATCAGGGATACTGCTAAACATCCTACATGCACAGGGCAGCCTCACAACAAAGAATTATCCAGCTCAAAATGTCAGTATGATGAAAGTTGAGAGAAGACAGTCCCTTAATTTAGTAATTAATAAACACTTACTGAGTACCCTCTGTACCAAGGATTATTCTGAGAACCAGGGCTCAGACAGACAGATAAAAACATGTCAACATATGGGTTTATATTCTAGGGGGAAGATACAGAATAACAAAATAAACATGTCAGTGAGATGACAAATTAGATGATGACAAGTGTTATGGCCAAAAATAGAGCAGACCAGGGGAATATGAAGTACACCAGCGGGGAAGGTTGTAATTCAACAGGGTAATCACGGAAGGCACTAAGACAGTGGCATTTGAGAAAAGACCCAAAGAGGAGAAAGAGTGAGCCATGCAGTTATCAGGCAGAAGAGTGCTCCAAGCAGAGGATACCACAAGTGCAAAGGCCCTAAGGAGCAGATTGCTAGGATCGCATAATGCTTTACAGATCCTAGCAATACACAAAACCAAAAGGAGGCAGAAAGAAGGAAAGGGTTGTTTCTGCCTGGAAGGTCAAGAATGGCTCCAAAGAAGAGCTGCTGCCTCAGCTGAATCAGAAGAATAAATAATAAACCATCAGGCAGCTTGGGGCCAAGGGTGTTAAAGTCAGGAGGAAGGAACAGTGTCTGCAAAGGTACAGAGGCATGGAGCACAACTGAGTGGAACTAAAAGAGGCTTCAGCTGCCTGGAAGAGGGGCTGTGAGGAACGACGAGTGGGGGGGATTAGCTGGGATATCAGGATTTGTGCTACTTCACAGACAGGCCACTTCTGCTCTGCCTGTCTCACCAGATACACTGGTCTTATGAAGGATTTAGGACTGCCAATATTATCTTATTTTCCCCCAATTCACTTTCATTCAGAACAAGAGTGGTCTCTTTCTTAGGGAGGCAGAATCAAAATATTGAATATGAATTCATTTTTATGATTTTAAAATCTCTGAAATGTAGAACTGGAAGAATCATCTAAAAGGAGAACAATTCAACAGGAAATTACTAAGAACTTGGGAATGAGGGCTATTCAGCCCCAACCATGTGCCCCTGGGGGGTGGGGTCAATCACTGACACATCACCCAAACAACCGGGGTGCCTCGGTAAGTCTTTCAGGACCACCTATGGCTCAGTGAGCGGTTAAGAGCATGACTCTGGAAAGAGAGACCTAGGTTCCAGTCATGGTTCCAGCCCTTTCTAGCTGGTTGATGTCTTTTCCTAGCTTTACTGAGATATAATTGACATATAACATTGTGTAAGTTTAAAGTGTACAACATGCTGGTGTGATACGTTTATATATTGCAAAATGATTACCACTGTGATTATTTTGGGAAAGTTCCTTCATCTCCTTGAGCACCAAACTTCTTTCTAACTTTCTTTCTAATTTTTATTTTTTTATTGAAGTACAGTTGATTTACAATGTTGTGTTAGTTTCAGGTGTAAAATGATTCAGCTATATTCTTTTTAACATTCTTTCCCCTTACAGGTCATTACAAAATATTGAATGTAATTCTCTGTGCTACACAGTAGGTCCTTGCTGCTTATCTATTTTATATATAGTAATGTGTATATGTTAATCCCAAACCCTTAATTTATTCCTCTCCCCATTTCCCCTTTGATAACATAAATTTGTTCTCTATGTCTGTAAGTCTACCTTTGCTTTGTATTTAAAGAAAAAAAAAGATACAAATGAACTTATATTCATACTCCTTACCTGTATAACTAGGTCACTAAGAGAACCTACATCATACTGATATTACCGGGCTTAAGTAAGATAGTGCAGGTAAAGTACTTGACATAATGCCCACACATCGTAAGCACTCGGTAAATGTTAGTTCTTTTTAAATCTGTCAATCTCTTTCTCTCCAGGTTAATTAATATAGTACAGCATTTTCTTTCAAATATCAAAACTTTTCACAGCCTAGCTTCCCTAACCGGTACACAAATCGATGGCAGAGTTTGAGAGCTTGTTGAGCACTGGAATCAATAACAAAGAAAATGATGAACGGGATTAAGACAAAAACCCAAGAAGAGGAACAGAATGAGAGATGGTGTTCAAATTTCCAAAAGCAAAATTCAGGAAGTTAGTTTGGGACTCCCTACAATGTACAAACTAGGGCAACAGTCAAATTACATCTTTGCAACAAAAACTCTGAAAGCAATTCAAAATTTGGTGTTCAGCGTTTACTGGAGCATTAGGAAATGGGAGCCTGCAAGTGCTAGCTGTGAAAAGCAGTTGAGGAGAAAGCCTGGGGTGCGAGGGTCAGAAGGTTCCCTGCTGCACTGCCGTACTGGAGCCCAACACATCTATTACCCCTGGAGGTCACAGTCTAGAGACTTTAAGAAATAAATTCCAGCAAGCTCTCCCAGGAAAAATCACTATGTGATTTTTATATAACCGCATGGAATTAGACGTTAAATCTTGAGTGAGATACGGATCCCAGCTGCAGTGACAGAAGCTGGGTAATTCGGGTGGACCCAAGTTCTCAAGAGAGCTCTTCAATTTCCCACCTCCATCTTGGAACTTGAACAGTTTCCCAGATTTGTAAAGAGTTTTAAGCTTTTGTTTTAGAAAGTGCTTCATAAGAATCTTGAATGGTGATTTGTAATGGTACCTTCATTCTGTAAATGGGAAAACTGAGAGGAGAGAAGTAGATGACTTGCTCAAGAGAAAGTTAATTAGGAAGCAGAAACAAAGAATTCCAGGCTCTGGCATTCTAAAACAGCATCAGGTATCTGAGAAGTGATGCCAACTTTACCCAATGGGTGAAAACTAGTTTGGGGATTTAGATAGTGGGGAGGGAAGGAGAGAAGGTAGAAATAAGGGAGGAGAGAAGGATGAAAGCATAAAAAGAATAGAGGAATGAAAAAGAATTAACTTAGCAATCAGATCCTGCAGCAAACACTGCTCTCTGCACCCACACTCTGTAACACCTACCACAGACAGACACCTAGGTTGTCAGATGAGAGGTTTTAAGAAATGGGCACCATGGGTGTTGATCTCACATCTGCCATTTTCTAGCTGTGTGACCTGGGGCTGATCTAGACATATCAATGAACTTTGTTTCCCTCATGACAAAATTGAAAGAAAAATACCCTCCTCATTACATGGTTGTTATGAGGAATAAAGGTCAAATGCTTAGTCCCAGGTACTCAAACAATTTTAATTATTATTATTAGTTACATACTCATATACACAGTGGGGAAACCCATTTGAGGACAAATACACTGATGTGGGGAACCAAGGGTAAATGAAACCCTAATTCCCAGGGCTATCAGGCTACATTTGTATTTTGTTGAAAATGTACTGCTTTTCGGTTCCATGCTTGAAGGTCCCGACCAATGAATCCAGAGTTAGAATTATTAATTATCATGTTGTAGAATGCAAAGGAATTCCAAAGAGTGCTGCTTGCTGGTGGACTCAAAACATATATTTGACCTTTCCTTGGCTGCCTTCGAAGTCAAAACCCAGGGTCCTCTTAAGCGAGCTGGCCTGATTAATGGCTGCTTTCATGTTCATACACACCCACCGGGCCTCTAGCCTTCACCACCGCCTGGTTATCTGTATGGTCTAGATGTTTAGCTATATCTCATCTACAACATGAGCTGCCCTCATTCTTCAGCCAGTGTTCCTTTTGAAATATTTAAGCTCAAATCCCTCTAAATGTATTTCTAATTTATAGCCAGCATGGTACAGGTAAAAAGAACACAGCCCCTGGAATCAGAGAAACCTGGATTAAATCACTAGCTGTGTGACCTTCGGCTAAATTACTCACCTTCTCTGAGCCTCTGTGGGCTCACTTGTGAAATGAAGACATAAATACCTCTTCATCAAATTTGTTTCAAAGTTAAATGACAATATAAACATGAAAGCAAGTGGCACAGAGCCTGATACATTGCCTTCCTCTCCAGATTTGTCCCTTGCCACTTTCACTGGCTGCCTTACCGCCCCAGGCACAGTTCCCCACACAGGCTGAGCTTGCTTTTGTATCCATCTGGTTAGCCCACATGATGCTGCCTATGAAGAGGGTAAGCAAGATGCTGTGGCTACTATTTCCTGAGGGTGTTATAAAGGAGTTTTCATGGCGTCCAACTTTCTGCCCAGCTGAGGAGCTGCTCCCAGCTCAGACTCTCAGCTGGAAGGAAATCTGCTCATGCAGAGAATTTTTAAATATCTCCTCTATACCCACAGTGTGCAGAGACTGTTCATTCTGATCAGTGTACTATGATCCCAGCAAGGAAATGACAGGTACAGAGTACGAGGTTAGAGGGACAGAAAGACAAGATGGGGCATCTCACAGCCCAGCCAGCATTTGCAAAATACACAGGAGAGAAGCAGAGCCTCCCTCAGAAGCCATTTGATAACATTTGGGCCTCAAGGACTATAATCTTTCCTTGGATAACTGTAAGAAGTAAAAAGGGAGTTCAGGTTAAAAAAAAAAAAAAGTACTTGGCAACCCCAATTTTTTGTTTGCTCATTTGTTTTTTCAGTGAGAAGGAACATGGAATGAATATCAGAACCCACTGCAGGCCTCAGTCATCTCTTTTCTATAATATTACACTTGAAACTTGTTTTTTTTAAATAAAGCATGGGTTTCGAAATTCCTATCAAACATTTTCATTTCTTTTATAAAGTTCACAGTTAAAAAAAAAATCTAAGAATCGTTGATCCAGGCATTCAAAAACCAGCAGTTGAAATCTTACTATGCACCGAGTACTCTACTAGGCAGTTAACATATAACAATGATCAGAGCGGACAATGTCTCTGATTTTATGATGCTTACCTTTTAGTGGGGGAAAAACAAGCAAACAAGCAAAAGTACAAAAATTCAGATAATAGTAAGTGTTACGGGGAAAACTAAAGCAGAGTAAGGGAGATAAGTGTTAGGAGAGGGGTTAATACCTACGTAGGGTAGTCATAAAGGCCTAATAAATTGACATTTGAACAGACACATAAAGGATGAGAGAGAGCAGACCAGGCAGACAAGGAGGGTGATGAGTGTTCTGGGCAAAGGGAACAGCTCAGTGCCAAGGTGCTGGCACAGGCCCTTACCCAGCACCTTCTGGCACGGCAAGCAGGCCAGGTGAGGCAGGGGCTGAGTCACAGGAGATGGCAGCAGAAAGGTCATGGAACCTCTCTTCTCTTAGCATCTTTAGGACACTTAAGGACTTTGGTTTTTTGCTCTGAATGAAATAGCCGTTGGAATGTTTTGTGCTACAGAGTGACATAATGTCACTTAGGTTTTAACAGGATCTTTCTGGCTGTTGTGTTGAGGAAAAATAGACCATGGGGTGGAAAAGGCGACAATAAAAGCAAACAGACCACTTATAAAGCTATTACAATAATTCAGATGAGAAACCGACGGTTCCCTAAACCGGTGTGATAGAAGTGGAGGCGTGAGAGGAGTCAACAGCTCCCCCAATAATCTATGGACCAGGTAGACTCCACAGAGTAAAGCAAGAACTTTGTCCAAAGGAAACAAACTGGGTAAGTAACATGTCTCTTGCCCTTCTTCTACAGAGTTATGAATTAGGGAGGCTTTTTCTCTGGCAATAAAATGGACTACGCTTACATGTATTTTTTCTGCCTGGAATTCTCTTCCCCATCGGTAAATTGGTTAACTCCTCCTTGGCCTCCAATCTACAGCTGAAACGTCTCCTGAACTGGGAAGCATTTTATGTTGGATGACCCTCTTTCACCCCAGGCCTGCAGTCTAGGTTAAAGGCCTGTATTAGTTTCCTAAAGCTGCTGTAAGAAGTTACCACTGACTGGTGAGTTAACACAGACAAAAAATATTACTCTCTCTCTGTCTGAAATCAAGGTTTCAATGGGGTTCATGCCTTCTGGAGGCTGTGGGGGGAACGTGCCCCGTGCCTTTCTCCCAGCTTCTCTGGCTGCCAACAGTTCTTGGCATTCCCTGGCTTGTAGCTTCCTAAATCTAATCTCTACTTTCATCTTTCTATGGCCTTCCCCAGGGGGGCTCTGTCTCAAATCTCCCTCTCATTTCTCTTAGAATGACACAAGTCATTAGATTTTGGGCCCCCGCTAAATCCAGGATGGTATCACCTCAAGATCCTTAACTAGATCTTCAAAGACCCTATTTCCAAATAAGGTCACATTTACAGGTATTGGGGGTTAGGGCATGGACATATATTTGGGGAGGGGGTCACTATTTAATGCACTATAAGGCCCCTCCTGTATTCCTCCAGAGACATTTCATCACTTATCATACTCTCCTAACTGTCTTCTTACCAGTCTGTCTGGCCTAAGAGATTTGAGCTTTTCAAGTATGCACATCATGTCTTTCATCCCTCTGTCTCCAGTTCCGCACCCAGTTCTTGGCACATAATACATAAGCAATCGCTCCTTACTGAATAAATTAATTACAAATCACAGAGTAGACTTCTAAAACCAGCAAAAGATTTAGCTGAATGTCACTAGGCACTTTAAACTTCCTGTTATCATTGGAGAAGATACTCAGGTGGCTTCTACTGGCCTGTTACAAGTGCTTTGGCTTCTATTTTCTTCTTCAACAGAACAGAATATACAGTATAAATGAAATTTTATACCTATGCATTGGGCAATGGAGAAGAAAAATTCTGAATCATAAGAACAATACTAGCAGCTTTCGAACTTTTAAATAAAATCTACCTCAACAGTTAAATCATTTCCTCTTCTTTCACTAACCATTCATGGTGCTGGTATTTACCATTTGCTATTTTTCAAAAGAGGAATCAGGAACTTGCAGCATCCAGAATGATACCATATCCAAAATTATACCCAAGAAATTACTGGAATGGAGAACACTGTCAAAGCAGTAAGCACAAGAGAAAACATCTAGGTAACCAAATGAAGTGAATGAGATTATCATCCAAAAGGGTGTTTTGATTGTATCTCAAATTAGGAATAAAAAAGGAATTGATGATCATTAGATATAAAATCGGAGAACCTGAGAAGCAGTAGATAGGAAAGACATGGAAGGAAGAGAAGTAGAGATTGGCTACAGCAGCAGAAGCCATGTCAAAGACTAAAAGCAAGGAGTTGAGGACTTAGGACACTTCTTAACATGAAGATGAAAAGAGCATATGGAGAGAGGGGATAGAGGGGGTTCCAGTCTCTCAGACTAGGAGTCTCCTGAGATGACAGTAGCAACCTCCTGGGCATGACGGCAGAGATGCCTTACTGTCTATCAGATTTATAAATTCTACAGACTGTGTCAAGGCAACTGATGAAAGAACTAAGTCTTATTTCAAGAGCTGCAGAGTAAACAGTAATGCTTATAGTCTAGCAGATTGTGAGACATTAAATAAAAGGCCAAATCACTTCACGTTCATTTTTTCGGTTTCATAGGACATTACTATAATCAGTAATACTGAGACAGAGCCATACTGAGGACACATTGACCAACTGAGGGCCTTAGTCTGATGCTTGATTATTTCTAAATGTTGTAGACAAAGAAACTAAAACATATAGAGGTTAAGTAACTTACCCCCAAATCATCCACATGGTAAAGGGCTTATGAGTAGGGTTTAGAAAGATAAACAGGAGTTTTCTAGGTAAGTAACATGGCCCCAGATATTTTAACAGGGTGAACTGAGGGACAGGCCTTTTAGTGCACGTAGTGAAAGTTTGCTGTTTTTGCCTGTTCAGCATTCACTCCCCATTAACAGTAACACGATGTGTTGTTTTATTTCAGGAATCTCTCTTATCCCTACTCTCAGTTTGTGTGGATTGGGTTGAACTCATTGCATGTCCCAATTCTAAGTATGGAAATATATAATTAAGCCAATTCAAAAAGACCATTTTCTTGATGCTATCATAGTGTTGGAGGTGGTAGGAAGTACTCTCGTTCCAATGGAATTGCTTAGGTAATATAAATCTGGAACTGCCAGTGGTCATCTTTCCTTCCACTTGAGAGAACTGACCTAAGAAAGAAATCTAACACAGAAAAATTCAGACTGAAGGAAAGGGAAAAGAGAGACAGACGTCTTCCTTATACTAATTTGGAAATACTGAGTCCAGCAGTGCCTGATCTATCCCTGGATTGTTAGTTCCAGGAGCCCATAAATTCCCTGGTATGTTTAAGCCAGTTTGAGTTGGGGTTACATCGCTTCCAGCTGAAATATTTTTTACTAAAACAGCAAAAAAAAGAGGCTTCCTTATGCTGGGAACTTCAATTAATTCAGCATGGGTGGAACCGAAAATGCTAAGAAAAAAGGGGCAGGAGATGAGGCTGGAGACAGAAGCAGACTGTGAGTCCAAGTGGGTAAGAGCTGATATGATGTGAAGGTGCCTGTGACTGCTAGGACCAGTGGTACAGACCTCACAGTAAGGTTTTAAATGCTTTATGAACAATTCAGAGCATACCAACGGCCACACTGGAGAAACTGCTCTGAAACAGGAAGAACTTATTGAGAGAAGACATCTTTTTTCAGGAAGAAAATTTAGAGCAGTCAGCAAAGCCACACTGCCCCAGATGCCATGCAGCACTTACACGGCATGCTCTAATAGACAAGGCACAGTGCAGGGGTGTGAAATATGATGGCTTGGAATGAAACTGGAACCTGTGATCAGAAGATAGGTGCATGTCCCCAGCATCTCTCCCCAACCAGACAGCAACTGGGTGGCCTTAGAAAAGTCACTTAACATGTTGGAAATGGAGGGAGTGACCCCCACTCTGTCAACTTCCAAATAAGATACAGATATGCCAATGTTTTGGAAACTGTAAAGCTCTATGCAAATGTCCACTACTGTTAATGTTGTCAGATGATCAGGGATTGGGTGTGAGCTTTTTTTTTTTTTTTTTGGAGGGGGGGTACGTGGGCCTCTCACTGTTGTGGCCTCTCCCGTTGCGGAGCACAGGCTCTAGACGTGCAGGCTCAGCGGCCATGGCTCATGGGCCCAGCCGCTCCGCAGCATGTGGGATCTTCCCAGACCGGGGCACGAACCCATATCCCCTGCATCGTCAGGCAGACTCTCAACAACTGCGCCACCAGGGAAGCCCTGGGTGTGAGCTTTGATACTCATTTTCTATATCATCACGAGCAGGTCATTAAACCCTTGGGATCTCATTTCACTTCTTTCTAAGAAGAGATCAAACTCCGTGGTGTTGGATGTTGGATGTTGTTGGATACTACAACAGTATTTCGATAATTCTCCAACTATGCATTTTCCCTTTGTGGAAAAGAGGCAAATAGCTCAGTTTAACAAAGTCGTTGGGATTTTTCCAGAAGGCAAAAGCCATACTCCTTCTAAGCCAGAGCCCAATCACATGTCAGTTCCACAGCCAGCAGCACCTACAGCTATGATACTGCAAACAGAAGCAGAATTCCCAGTGTTAACTCTGAACAGCACATGGGTTAAATCTGCATCGACTATTTGGTTTAATAAAGCAGTTAGTTTGCTATGCATTCTTTGAGAAAGACTTACATAAACTTTGTTAAAATTAAACTCCTGGCACTTAACAGATTAAATTATAAGGGAAATTCACTTAGGGTTGACACATCATTCCCTGGAGAAGCGGAATAACTGAGGTGCTCATAATACAACAACTATCATTGCATAGCATTTTCAAAGCCCAAAATTGCTTTGAAATTCACTGAGACACTGTGATGAGGCAGGCAGGCAGGTAGGCAGGCAGGCAGGCAGGCATTATCCCCATTGTAAAGGCAGGAAAACTTAACGCTCTGGATGTAACCTGACTCAGACCCAAAATACACAGTAGGAGGAACAGCTGGAATTTGAATTCTGGGTCTTTTGACTTCCAAGTTTCTTTCTATTAGGCTATATTCCCTCTTGGTACCAACTCTCCCAGGGTTACCATTAGGTGCCACTGCTCTTCCTTTTGTGTTATGTGCACAGAGGAGACTGATGAATTTTTGAACTGGAGAAAAGAAAAGAAAATTGTTACAAAGGGCCCAAACCAGCTGAATGTCATAAGCAGAGTTCAGATGAATTTGTTGTCTGGGTTTACACAACCAAATACACATCATGCAATCCTCTAGCTCCTATACCAAATTTCAGGCCCAGTGCCCACATGTGTGATTGATGGAACTCAGTTAATACTGCTCTCTGCTGCCTGATTTCTTAGAGACACCAAGTTACCTCAGCATGTTACAGCTGCCCTGAAATCTCTCCACTGGCTTCTGCTACAATTGGGTATTGATTGAAAAATTCTATTACTGTACTTAGTCACACAGCTTTCAATAAACAGGTTGCAGATGGCACTGTGGCTGGTTTCAAGGAGAGCTGAAAGACCCAAGGGTAATGGAATACCTGAGAAAATTAGCAAGAAGCCTTAGATGCTCAGGCAGGATACACGGATCTCCTTTTTAGAGTGTAAACTGTTAATTTAGGAAGTACTGACTCACTTTTGGTCCTCAAATGAGGCACGGCCAGCTGGATACAGAATTGAAACTGTTTAACAGCAACCCGACTGTACTTCAAATAAAAACAAGAATAAGCACTTGGCATGTGATGGTTTGGAGGGGCTAACACACTCCTAGTTCAATTAACATGTATTGAGCAACCCTTCGATCCCAGGCACCAAAACAGGTGCTGAAGATACCAAGAAAGATAAGACATGATTGTGATTTCCATTATCAAGAACTTACCAACTACAAGCCACAGGCCAAATCTGGCCTGCAATCTATTTTTGTAAATAAAGTTGTATGGGAACACATTCAAGCTCCTTAATTTACCTATTATTTTTGACTGCTTTTGTGCTACAACGGCAGAGTTGACTAGTTGTGACAGAGACCATGTGCCCCAGAAAGCTAAAATATCTATTACTTGTCTCTTTACCAAAAGAGTTTGCTGACTTCTGGGTTAGACTACTGTGGGAGCAACAGGTGCTGATGAATGATTTCAATGTAATATCTTAAGTCCTCATAATCAGAACACATGATGATAAGGAACCATTAAGGAAGGGTACCTAATCTTTCCTTAAGTTGCCAAGAAGAACAGCTGCATTAGCAGTCTCTGAAAGAATGAGATGAGTTGGTGAGGTAAAGAAAGGTAAGAAAAGAGAGGGAGGAAACACAGCAGAAGGGCCGGCTAAGCAAAAGTGCAAAGTTGTAGAACAAGAAGATCATTCGTGTGCATGGGAATGCAACCTCCATAGGAGCAGCTGAACTATACAAGTTTCAAGAGGAAGGTAGGAGCCTGTATGTCAGGCTGCGGGGTCTGGGCTTTGTCTGTAGGCTATTCCAGGCTACTGAAAAGATTAAACAAGGGAATAAATGATCAAATTTGTATTTCGATGGAAACACAAAAGACCCCAAATAGCCAGAGCAATCTTGAGAAAGAAAAATGGAGCTGGAGGAATCAGGCTCCCTGACTTCAGATTATACTACAAAGCTACAGTCATCAAGATGGTATGGTACTGGCACAAAAACAGAAACGTAGATCAATGGAACAGGATAGAAAGCCCAGAGATAAACCCACGCACATATGGTCACCTATTTTTGATAAAGGAGGCAAGAATATACAATGGGGAAAAGACAGCCTCTTCAATAAGTGGTGCTGGGAAAACTGGACAGCTACATGTAAAAGAATGACATTAGAACACTCCCTAACACCATACACAAAAATAAACTCAAAATGGATTAAAAACCTAAATGTAAGGCCAGACACTATAAAACTCTTAGAGGAAAACATAGGCAGAATACTCTGTGACATAAATCACAGCAAGATCCTTTTTGACCCACCTCCTAGAGAAATGGAAATAAAAAGAAAAATAAGCAAATGGGACCTAATGAAGCTTAAAAGCTTTGCACAGCAAAGGAAACCATAAACAAGATGAAAAGACAACCCTCAGAATGGGAGAAAATATTTGCAAATGAAGCAACTGATAAAGGATTAATCTCCAAAATTTACAAGCAGCTCATGCAGCTCAATATCAAAAAAACAAACAACCCAATCCAAAAATGGGCAGAAGATCTAAATAGACATTTCTCCAAAGAATATATCAGATTACCAACAAATACATGAAAGGATGCTCACCATCACTACTCATTAGAGAAATGCAAATCAAAACTGCAATGAGGTAGCACCTCACACCAGTCAGAATGGCCATCATCAAAAAATCTACAAACAATAAATGCTGGAGAGGGTGTACAGAAAAGGGAACCCTCTTGCACTGTTGGTGGGAATGTAAATTGATATAGCCACTATGGAGAACAGTATGGTGGTTCCTTAAAAAACTAAAAATAGAACTCCCATATGACCCAGCAATCCCACTACTGGGCATATACCCTGAGTAAACCATAATTCAAAGAGAGTCATGTACCACAATGTTCACTGCAGCTCTATTTACAATAGCCAGGACATGAAAGCAACCTAAGTGTCCATTGACAGATGAATGGATAAAGAAGATGTGGCACATGTATACAATGGAATATTACTCAGCCATAAAAAGAAATGAAATTGGGTTATTTGTAGTGAGGTGGATGGACGTAGAGTCTGTCATACAGAATGAAGTAAGTCAGAAAGAGAAAAACAAATACCATATGCTAACACATATATATGGAATCTAAAAAAAAAAAAAAAATGGTTATGAAGAACCTAGGGGCAGGACAGGAGTAAAGACACAGACCTAGAGAATGGACTTGAGGACACAGGGATGGGGATGGGAAAGGGTAAGCTGGGACGAAGTGAGAGAGTGGCATGGACATATATACACTACCAAATGTAAAACAGATAGCTAGTGGGAAGCAGCCGCAGAGCACAGGGAGATCAGCTCAGTGTTTTGTGACCAGCTAGAGGGATGGGATAGGGAGGGCAGGAGGGAGATGCAAGAGGGAGGAGATATGGGGATATATGTACATGTATAGCTGATTCAATCTGTTATAAAGCAGAAAATAACACACCATTGTAAAGCAATTATACTACAATAAAGATGTTAAAAAAATTTGTATTTTGGCTAGATCTCTCTTAGAGGACAGAGGAGTATGAATTGCAAGAGACAAAATTAGAAGCTGTTAGGCTTAGAAACAATTCAATAGTACCAGTGATAGATATTAGAGGTCTAGGCTGTTGTTGTGGCGAAACTATCATTCAATAATATTAAAGGAAGGAGACCAGTGAAGAGGAAGATGGGCGTCACTGAGGAATTTCCTTAAAAATGATGTTAAACATAGCCAGCATCTCTGATAAGCTTTTTCATCACCTAAATACAGACATAAAAAATCAATGTGAGGCATGTTGGGTGGATATTGAATATAATAAAGGAAAGAAGAAAAAGCTAACAACAGCTGCATAAAGAAGAGAAAGGTAACTAAAAATGTGCTCTATGTCAGACACAGTGCCAAGTTCTTCACATACTATTACTTGATTCCTTCTATTGCCATAAAAGCCAAACAGATACTATTATAACCATTTTAAAATAAAGAGAAGGGTCTCGCTAGGGATTATGTAAAGTGATTAGTATAAAGTCTGGGACATGATAGGTGATTGACAGAGATTTAATGTCTTCCCTTATGGAAATGTCCTGAGAAATTATCTGTATTGAATCCAACCAGAACTGAGGGCTTTGTCATTTAACAGATGATTTTACATACTTTACATACTTTACATACATACATACTCTCACCCAAGCTTTTTGCAGGTACTCAGGACCCACTGGAGACAGTTCAGACTTGGCCCTGGCATCACAGATGTTACAGTCCATGGTACTGCTGTACACGTCTTCCTTGGGTAGTGAGAGTTTAGTTTGGAAGCAAAAATCAGAGATCTTGAGTCAGTTCCATATTTTGATCAGTTATATACATAAACAAGCTCACATGAATCTCTAACTATGGAGATATTTGGAAACTCTGAACAAGAAAAATGAGAACTCAATTGGTTTCCTCTCAAAAAAAAAGGTATTACTAAGTACACAACTTTCTTTATTTGGAGCTCTAAACTCCATATGAAGTTTGCTTGCTCTTTTCTCCAAACTTAAATAGGTTACGTATGTCAAGTACTAAAGTAAACAAGGAAGCCGTTAGGCTAAGCTGACTCTAATACATCAGGAGCCTAGGTGAGCAAATGGAAACCTAAGCTAGTGTCAATTCCTGTAAATGCCTCGAGGTTCAGAAATCTAAACTTAAGAAGAACCAATCACAAACAGCCAATCAGTCTTTCCCAAAAAAGGCAAGCTCTTAAGCTATAGCCAATCACATAACTTCCGTGCTTTGTCTCCTTGTCTGCTCTACAAAAGCCCTTCCTTTAGCTCCTGCTGGTAGAGTGCTGCTGGATTTGAATTGATGTTTGCTAAGGTAAACTCTTAGACATTTTAATGTGCCTCAGTTTATCTATTAACACAAGGGAGTGTGTTCCAAGAGCTGGTTGGTTCCTCCCTTTATCATAGTATGATATGCAAATAAACATTTAATAAATGCCTTTTGATGGGAATAATGGATTGGTCTGGGGAATAGTTTCATGTGGACTTAGATGGAGAAATTGGCTGGAGAAATTATCTTTCCTTACCCACCAGCATCAATTCACTCCCAATTAATATCATTCATCACATATACTCCAGACTCCCACAGTCATAATCTCTAATTACTTTGTCTGAATTACCAACACGGGGCCTTGTCTACAAATGCCTGAGTATCCCTTTTGGAATAAGACTCCCCTTTGCCTGCCACAAGTCCCTTTGTGAGAATTCAAAAATACGTACAGAATACACTAAATACAAGTTTATGCTTTTGGCAATGCTAGGAAACCACACAGATAAAATAGGGTCCGCCATAGTTAATAGTTCATTTTGCAGTTCTAGAAGCTTATGATGTGACTCTCCCTTTTCTGAACTCTGTCACTATGTAGATGTATAACATGAAACATTCTGCCTTAGTTGATTCCTAGTGCTTTACAAATTGGGCATAGCTAAAAACTGTGAGCTTTTCTAAGAAAATGATATATCATATCTCTTCTCGCTAAGTCAGTACCCAATCCAGGGATAATCACACACATATTAAAGCCAAAATAGGATTAAAAGGTATATTAGCTTTAAGTTTATGGAAAACCAGAGCCTGAGACAAGTTTGAATGTTTATTGTGGCGGTAGCGGCGGATGGGGGAGGGAAGTTGGTGCAATCCAGTGAAAGCAAGAAGGAAAGAGAGACAATGAGAAGTAGTTATGCCTGTTTGCTAGCGCTGCCATAACAAAGGACCACAAACTGGGCGGCTTCAACAGCAGAACTTCATCGTCTCACGGTTCTGGAGGCTAGAAGTCCAAGACCAAGGTGTTGGTAGCATTCGTTCTTCCCGAGGGCTGTGAAGGAGAATCTGTTCCATGCTCCTCTCCCCTAGCTTCTGGTGCTTTGCAGGCCATCTTTGCCATTCCTTGGCTTGCAGAAATATCACCTTGAACTCTGCCTTCATCTTCATATGGGGTGTGTGTGTGTGTGTGTGTGTGTGTGTGTGTGTGTGTGTGTGTTCGTTCTTCATCTTCGCATGGTGTGTGTGTGTGTTCAAATTTCCCCTTTTTATAAGGACACCAGTCATATTGGATTAGGGGCTCTCCCTACTCCACTATGACCTTATCTTAATTATATCTGCAGCCCTATTTCTAAGTGAGGTGACATTCTGAGATACTGGGGGCTAGGGCTTCATCATATGAATTTTGTGGGAACACAATTCAACCCATAACAGTAGGTATGATATTGTGATATAATAATCATCTTCATCCACAGTTCCTGGCACGTAGCTCCTAAAACTCTTGTAATTTCCTACGTAAGAGCTGTAGGGACATCTTTTAAAAACAATATTTAGTTTTGTTCTCCGTTCCACAATATAAAGGTGAAATGGGTATCTTTCGTTATGCATAATAAATCCCTTTCAGGGGAACCAACCACATGATTAGCTGGTTGGAACTTTCAGCCATGCCCCCATCCCCCACCTCCAGGGAGGGAAGAGGGGCTGAAGATTGAGTTCAATCATGAATGGCTAAGATTTCAATCAACGATGCCTACAAAATGAAGCCTCCATAAAAACCTAAAAGGACAGGATTTGAAGAGCTTCCAGACTGGGAAACACAGCAGCCTTTCCTTTACAGTAGGTAAAGCAAAATAACATTGTGAATGATGATAATGGTTTCTTGGTGACATGGGATATCTCAGAAGAACCATTATAAAACCTCTGCATCTCAGAACAGTCTGCAAGAAGGAGAGAAAACAATTCACATGTTGTCTCCTTATGACTCATGCCTTTTCTCCATCAGTTTGCTCCACAGAGCATCAACTGTCCTGTAATTTTAGATGGTATTATTTGACCCCTGTGGAGGTGCTGGGGAAGCTAGAGCTTCTGGGGTCTGGTCAGGTTGGATTTAGACATAGGAGCTGCTGCAGACCCTCCCAGAGCCAGCACGATGGAGGTGGTCCCAAAGCCTGGCACTAGACCCCAGGACAGGTCAGAGAATCAGTAAACTCTGGTTGGTGGCTGGAATACTAGAATTGTGAGAATGACAGGAGCCATTGCTCAGCTATTCCAGTCAGGAAGCAGGGCAAGCAGGCAAGGCCCAGGGGGCAGATGGGCTCAGAGTACCCGGGGGAGTACATAAACTAGGTCCAGTAAACATTCATTTCAAAGCACAGCAGAACATAACTGTCAGCACTGGCACCAACATGATAAAAAAAAAACAAACAATGTACGGATATGGAAAGTTAGTGATGAGCGAGCGTATTCGTTTCCTAGGGCTGCCATGACAAATTACCACAAACTTGGTGGGTTAAAACAACAGAAATGTATTCTCTCACTCCATGGCTTCTAGGTGCACTAATTCAATCTGTGCCTGCAGCTTTTCTTGCTGTGTATCCCTGGCTTCACATGGAGTTTTCCTCTTCTTATAAGGAAACCAGTCATATTGGATTAGGGCCACCCCAATGACCTCATCTTAACTTGATTCCATTTGCAAAGACTCTATTCCCAAATAAGGTAACATTCACAGGTACAGAGGGTGCAGGACTTTAATAATATTGGGGGTGGGGGGAGACACACAATTCAACCCATAATGGTGGGGATAAGACCAACAGGGCTCTAGAAGTGGATGTATTCCTGATTACTTGCTTGATATCTGGCATGACTTTAAATCTCTTGGACTGGGGATTCCACCTCTCTGAAATGAGGCGAGTGGCTCTTAATCTTTTATAGATAGACCCTTCTTCAAAAATGTATATAACTAAATACACACAAATGTTTCAGGGCGGTCCTCAGTCTTCCTAAAGCCCATCCCTGGACCCCTAAGAGCAATCTCTGTCCCAGTTAATCAAGATCTCATCAAACTTTGCCAGTTTAGTTTTATTATTTATTTCTATGCTTTACTAACCTTTTGCTCAAGTTTTATGAGCTATTCCAAGTCCTGTGGCAGGGACAGCTCTCTTCAGACATAAAAAAAGAAAGGAAATGCTTCTTTCCTACTTGCAATACTATCCATGCCAGGAGTTTCAAGGGATGAATGATGTTAGATATTTTTTGAGGAGTCAGAGTACCTTTGCTGCTGTTAATCTGGGGTAAAGTTTCATGAAAACAGAAGAGCAGTCAGTATCTGCACCTACTCCAGAAGCTCTGGAGTAAATAACCGTTTCAGGAGCTTTGATAGATCTGGACCTTGGGCCTTCCCCTAGGCCAGATAATCTCACACATTTTAAGCTACGCTCAGAGCTTAAAGTCTGCAAAGTCTGCGAACCTCTGACACAATGATTATACCTATTTAAAGTCTGCATGATGGGTGATCACACAAATTTTTTTTCTCCGATGTCTTTCCATTGCAATTGCTCTTCATAAAGCAGGAGGACTGTATTTATCTTACTCCCTTAATATGTGGTCCAGCAAAGTGCTCTGATTAGCATTTAGCAAATGCTACCGAGTGCAGAACAATATTGAATCAGCTCCCACACACATTACCTGTAGAAACTGTATGACACGTGCATTCTCTTTTACTACTGCATTGCCTACATGTCACATCTCACTCAAAAGACTGTAAGAAACTGGAGTGTGGGGAATCATGTTTGACTCTGGTATATTCCTCAACTTAGAAACCATGTGGCACAGAGTAGCTGGGCCAGGACGAGGGTGAGACAAGAGAAGCATATAAGGCACATAACTTAGGAGGCACTCACTCTTAAGGGCATGCAAGCACCCTGCACAAGAGATATGGAATTTGTTAAATAGTGGCTGAATGAAGGGGAAACAAGGAAAGATGAAGGAAGAAAAGCACTGGAAGAAAGAAAAGTGGGAGAGGAAAAAGCAGGCTGGCAGAAGAGGAAGGGAATAAATCATAGTTAATGGGTCGGAGACATCATTCACTAAATAACCATTTGCTCTTCTACATTTCTCATCCTCCACTGCAGTTGGCCAGGGTCATGTGACTAGTTCTAGCCAATGGGCTCTGAGTAGAAGGCACATGTGCCATATAAGAGTCAGTGGGTCTTGTCTACCCATCCTTTCTGCTGTCACAGTGATCTTGGAAGCCATGTCAAACACATGGCATAAGTATAAGATGGAGGAGGGTGATTCAGTGCACATCAGACTTTATGTAAGAAATAAACTTTATAGTATAAGCTACTGAGACTGTATGGTTTACTATTAGAATGCCATAGTTTTTCTATCCTGATTAATACAAGGACACAGCAAATGTGATGGATGGGGTTATATGGATTTTTTAATGTTATCTTTGATCATAGGAGAAAAACAAAAATGATCCAGAGAATATCCTTTACTTTATTATGATATAAATTATGTAGACTGACTCAACCTCCCTGGTCTCTTCCATTTCAGTTCCATTTTTAGGAAAAATTACACTCAGCGCTCCAAGCCAAGTACCTTGAGAACTACCATTTCACTGAGAAGACCCTAACAACCTACGTAGTCCCAGCTTGCATTAATAATAACTCCTTGCATTGAAACAACTTTCGCAGGAGTCCCTTCTCACAATATATCTGTTCTAATGATTGCATGTTGTTTAACTGAGTATAAAACTCACCAAGATTTTGCATGCAAAACTGGTCTGAAATTTCAACCCAGTTACCTCTTTATTTAAGCCTTACTCTCTCAGAATATTGTAAGATCTTCAAAGGGAATACCTTTTATTTCTTGTGAGTTTTGGAATTTGACTTGTTCTTGCTGTATAATCCTTGAATGTAATAACTTCAGCAATTAGACATTTAAAGGGTCACCTGAGTAAAGGAAAGAAAACAGACAATAAAACTAAAAACTAAGTTTAACTGCGAAGTATTTTATTTTCGTATCTGTTTAATATGTGTGTATACGATGTGTACATGTATGAGATGTGTTAAGTGCAGTGCCAAAAGCAACAGATTAGAAGAAAAAAGACCTAATGCTAGCGAGGCCTCTGCCTATTATTAACTTTGTGATCTCAAGCAAATCACTTAAACTAACTATTTGGTTCTTTTTTTATGTACAAATTTTGATAGAACCAAGCAAGATTGAAAAAACAAGTTGGAAAGACTCTAAATTCTGAATGAACAGTCCTGGGAATGAAACCTAGTTTCCCCGTTTACTGACTCTTGCTTGGGCTAGTCACTAGCCTCCGCAAATCTCAAGTGGATCAGGTATACAAACGGATAAAGTCACCCTATACAGTCACTGTGAGATTCAAAAGATAATAATGGAAAAGGGCTTGGCACAGTGCCTGGCTGAGAGTAAATACTAAATAAATGTGTTTCTGTAAGTGCTACACAGATGGGGAGTGGTATTATTACTCACATACATATAAAAAGTTCTGGTTAATATTCCAGGGCAAGTTTATGGTATAACCTGAGGAAGTTTATAAGAAGGTGCAGATTTGACATCACAATTACATTTCTGATGTTAGAATAGGTCATCTCTAAAGAATGTTAAAGATTTTTTAACGTATTGAACAATGTGCAAGAACTCTTATTACATAAATGTCAGTTGCTGATTTTGCGTGGGTCTAACACTAAAACAGACTTGGGATAAACGGTAATATTCAAACAGAATTGAAGCAAACTTTGCTCAAGGGCAGTGGAAGGCTTCTGAGTCTATCACTTCTGCCTTTGGGGTTTGATTCTGATTTGCCATATGAACTGATGACCTGATTTGTTATGTGAACTTGGACATATTATTTTAATCTTCATGAGTCATTTTTCTCCTATGCAAAATGTAGAAATTAATAGTATCCACTTTGCTGATGCTATTTGGGGAATATCTTTAAGAAAAAATGTAAAGGACTTAGTGGAGGGTAGACCCAACACAATCAATACTGGCCAAGAGGCATAGAAGTTATTATCATAGTAGTGTGGGGTTAAGGTGGCACACTCTGGAACCAGGCTACTTGGGTGCTCAATCCTGACAGATTGCTTAAGTTTTCTTTGTATCTGTGTCTTGATCTAAACATTAGGGATAGTAATAGTATCTGCTTCATAGGCTTCTCCTGAGAATTAAATGAGCTAATATATATAAAATGTTGAGAACTGTATCTGATTTATGGCCAGTAAGCAAAAAGTGGGCTATTATGATCATTAGAACAGGTTAAAAATCACTTAAAAAAAAAAAGAGCTTTAGATGAATCCCTCCAAAAGATAAAAACAAACAAAAGCTTTTGCTTCTGATTCTTATTGGAAAATGAAGAAAAGTTCAATGAAAGCTGGAAGAAATTGGGAGGAGGAGGTAAGAGGCTAAGCTGGAAAGCCTCTGTGGATGTTTCAATTGTGAGAGTTAGGCTACAGATGGGATAAAGCTGGTATTCATGGTGGCAGCTGGCAACATTAGGTCAGTGAAACACCCCAAAGTTCTGTTGGCCACTGCCCAGAGCTGAAGGCAGCAGTTCCTGGCGACTGTGATAAAAATGCTTTGTCATCTGCAAAGCAGGATACAAATGTTATCTTTGGTACTACTGCTATACAACACCATTCCCGTAGCATATTGTTCATTCATTTTTCCTACAGATGTTTATTTAGTGCTTTCCTGCTGTGTGCAAAACACTATCCTAAGCTCTAGCAATGCAGCAGAGAACAAAATGCTGCAATCTTGTACTCATGGAACTTATATTATAGTCTAGGGAGGAGATGGACATTATAAAAAGATACTCACACAAAGAAATATAGAACTGCAAATTATGAAAATGTCTACGAAGGAAGGCGATAGGACTGGTACAGTGTAGTAAGAGCATAGCTTTGGACACTGGGTTCAAATCCTAGCCCTTCCACTTACAAATGGTGTGACTTCAGGCCAAAAACTTAACCACTCTATGCCTTAGAAATTCTTCTGAAAATGGAAATACTGAATTAATTACTTCACAGGGTGATTGAGAAAATCAAATAACACCTGTAAGTAAAGGAATTAGACTCTAGAACATAGCAAATGCTTAGTAAATATTAGTTATTATTTTAATCACTGGAGTTTCATGAAAAGGCTCTTTCTTCACTTTGTTAAACAATATATCCAGAGGGCAAGTAATACACACACACACACACACACACACACACACAAACACACACAACATACACACAACATTAAGATCATCAGTCGATTGCTCTTCTAATCTAAGATGTGTTTGGCATGATATGCAAAACATAATGGCTTGACCAAATTTTCATTCTCTAACTGGATGTCGTATATACATGGATTCTAGTTTTTAGGGAAGAAAAGGACCTAGCAATGTCATTGCCTTTATTTGACCGTTTTTAGGCAGGCAGCTTCCCACCTGCCCTGAGAGTGAGGATCCATCCATTTCTGAAAAATCTCCTGGGAACGGGACATTTTAATCTCCATTGGCAGATAACAAATAAATGGCATTGGAAATTTCATACCCAGATGAAGGTTGATGCTTAATCCAAAGTGATTTATGGCTTGAGTCACATGGTTATTATTGACAATTTGTTGATTAGCTCTTTGGCATTTTCCCCAGCCACAGCTCTTTCCTTAGTTTACATAAAATAGGATCAGAAAAAAGTAAGACACTGAGATAATTAAGGGGAAAGTGAGAAAAAAAGAAAGAGAGCAAGAGGGAGAAAGAGAGAAATAAAGGAAATTTATAAAGTCAAATTGAATGCATTTGAATTTTTTGTCTTTTTCTACTTCTTGGTGTAACTGCCCAAAAAAAAATATATAGGGGTACCTATAAGAATGCTTGAATCGAAAACTTAGGATAGATTTACAGTAGAATGAATAAAATTCAGCACATTTTAAAGTGTTTCAGACATTTTAAGTGCCAGTTTAAAAAAAAATGTTTGGCTTTTGTATTTTGCAATATCATTAATGAGTTTTTAAAAGTATTAAGTGTTCCTTCTTTTCTAATTGAATTACATTGCTCTTCAGGGGCCTCTGCAAATAGCTTAGTATGTTCACAGAGGATACCATGCCTCTGATTCTACTAAGTACAAACATTTTTTTAACCTATGAAACAGTGGAGAGTCAAAACTAACAAGGTGGCCGATCTTACTCTGGGACAGTAGGTATCTGAGCTGTTCTCTTCTCTTCCTCTGTCTGCTCCCACAGTACCTGTTCTCAGTCTCCCTCCCCAGCTGCCTCAGCAGATACACCACAACATACTGGTGATTAATCCAGACACTGTCACAGAATCTACACAATCACAGAAACTTTACCACTAAAGTCACCAGAACATTGTATGGAAACTAATGAAATGGTTCTGTCCTCTCCCAGAGGATCCACATAGGCAGCCGAATTAAAATAACAAAAATATACTGGTAAGTACAACTGCATGTATTTCATTCATACTTTTGAATTCTATGAGGATATAAATATATAGAGAGAGAGATAAATAAAGTAGAGATAGGTGGAAGTAGAAAGCCAGGGAGATCTCTCTCACACAAATCCTTTAAGAAAATAGTGACCATTAACACTCTCTGGACAGAGATATAATACTCAGCAGACTACATTACGTATTATATACTTGGCCTAATGAGGGGTCAGCAGACTACAGCCTGCTGTCTGTTTCTGTAAGGCCCATGTGACTTAAGACTTTTTTTAAATTTTTAAATGTAAAAACAACTGATTGGCGGTTTGGTAAGAACAATTATTCCATTTTGCTTATTGGCTCATAAAGCCTAAAATATTTACTACCTGTCCCTCTGCGCAAGAAGTTTGCCAACCACTGGCCTACACTTTTTTCATCCGTGACACCTGGCCTCTCTCCATTGTAGTAGTCACTGTACATATGTTCACTTATTTAATGTCCGTCTATCCCTCTAGATAAATTCCCTGAGGACAGGGACAAGGAGAGGCTCTGTGACTGTTACACAGCTGCGTCCCCAGCACCTAACACACAGAAATCACTCAATAAGGACTTGATTGAAAACTTAATAAGTGAATAAACTTTGATGCATATGCAGGACTTTCTCTGGCCCTACTGATTATACATCCTAGTAGCAAAGTAGAAACCGGGCAGGAAAAGAAACCGGCCTACAATTATCCACCTCAGAGTGGAGAAAAGGGAATTTCAATTCAGCGATCCTTATGTGTATTTTAGTGTATTTTCACTACAAGCTTCCTTTGAGCAAAGGAGGAAAGAGTCGATTTTGTGTGATCTGGTTTACCATGTGTCTATGAAGAACAGATAAACCAAACAGAACACGTACTCCATGGGACAGGGAAAGTCATGCAAACACTGCCAACTATCCAGTTGCTCCCCACACTCCACCTTCTACCTGTTTCCCCCACTCACTGCTTCAACATTCAGTGCCTCCCTGTGCAAAGGTCAGGAACTGAATTATATGGCAACTCATGGTACCAGTAAGTAGAAAGAGATGGATCTAGGGGAAATACCTAGTGATGCTACACAGGCATACATATATATATATATATATATATATATATATATATATATATATATACACTTACATATGGAAGCAAGCTTAGAAACACATAGTTCACACCATCCTACTTATTTTATTATAAAGAGAGCAAAGGCCACACCACACTCCTTCACCCTTGCCCAATCACGTCATTGAAACTGCATCTCCAACTTTTTATATTTCTGATTTTGCCCACTACCATCACAACAACGATAATGACCACAGTGGTGATGTGTCAGGAACCGTCCAATTTCAATTTAAGCATAACCTCTAAATAATGGAGATAAAGATCAAGAAGGTAGTAAGTGTTAGAGCCAGAATTCAAATCTAGATCTTTCTGACTGCAAGTCTGGTCACTGTAACCACTACCTTAAATTAGAACTATCAACTTTGGCTGCTGCTTTGCTCCTTAGTGCTTGTCTTAGTCTTTATGTCCTCATTTCCATTTTTATTGATTTTATACATATTTTGTCTTTTAAAAAGAAGCATGCAGTATGATCTGTCTTAATCTCATTTTACCCAAGAACGACCTTAAATCCATGACACAGAATAGATATGCACGGACTCTAAAATAATTGATAAAAATATTTAACCAGTTTCCAGTGACACCTATTTATTTTATTTATACGACACCTTTTTCTACAAATGATTTGAAGAAAATTAGAACAAAAGACATACAAAATGATCTTATCACAATACCAAAACTAGTCTCAGTAGAATAATAATTTAAAAGAAAATATGAAGCTCCAAAAATTCCATGAAAGAAACTCTAGGTGGATGCTTGATCTCTAGTTGGAAGCAATTACAAAGAAAACACCAATATATTTAGTTATGTAAAAATTAAAATATAAAGATCATAAGACTGAAAAATAATTTAAAGGTAAATGACATAAAAGGAAAATATCAGCTAATATAACAGACAAAGTCAAATTTTGGGAGTTTTGAGATGCTTGCTCAAATAAATAAGAAAAACACTAAGTTAAAAAAAATGGGGGCTTCCCTGGTGGCGCAGTGGTTGAGAGTCCGCCTGCCGATGCAGGGGACGCGGGTTCGTGCCCCAGTCCGGGAAGATCCCACATGCCATGGAGCAGCTGGGCCCATGAGCCATGGCCGCTGAGCCTGCGCGTCCGGAGCCTGTGCTCAACGACGGGAGAGGCCACAGCAGTGAGAGGCCCACGTACCGCAAAAAAAAAAAAAAAAAAAAAGGGCAGGACTTCCACTTCTTGCAATGCGTTTAGAGGATATGATTATTCTTTCTACCCTAAACAACTTCACTTGTATAAAATATATGAAACAACCACTTTCAGGAATCAAACAATGAGAAGCCCAGGAGATTATGCCTCATAGAAGGAAAACAAATAAGGCAATCCCTAAGGTTGCCTCAATTTTCTGCCTGGATGCACTTTCCAGACAATGGTATAAGGAAAGTCAGCAGGGTACAGCCGTTTTGCTGAGGATTAGGGATAAAGATTAGAGTCTGAGGACGCAGAGGTGACTGGAATTTGAGGGCAGAGTACTCAAGAAGAGAAAACTGAGCAGAGGAAGTTTTAAAAGTCTGCATATGAGACCCCTTGAATATTTGAAGATAAAGCTGTGCATCCTTGGAGTAATACTCCAAGTAGCCAGGCAAAGAAGAACTAATGGGGCACTATGACCTGAAGCACTTATTGGAGCTTAACAGGGACAGCAAACATTCAAGTTCTGTCCAGTAAAAGTTGAGAGATCTTGCTGAATACCCAGAGCATTAAGTAGAGACCCCAGAAAGAACCAAATTTAGAAATAGATCTAAGAGACCCCTTGGATAAAGGCTATATTAGATTCACTCAAACTAAACTTAAAAATATACCTCCACAGGCCATAAGAAAGAATACCAAAGCACTCCCCCAAAGAAACTGATTTTATTTAGAAAAGAATGTGGAAAAGTTCAAGCGTTAGGGCACTCTGAAAAAAATAGAGATTTTGATGGTAAGCAATTAAGAGGAGGCTGATACCTCCTTATGAGCAACAGGCTAAACCCCAGGTCAACAAGTTTACCAGAGGGAACCAGGGGAAGAGACGGTGAAAAGGAAACCCCCTGTGGTCAGAATATACTCCAAAGATCAGCCTCAAAATATTCTCCAGAAAAGGGGTCTGAATTTAATTGAATCGTATGGTGGAGCACATTATGTTTCATAGGATTATCCAAAACAGCAGAGCAATCAAGGAGAAATTAGTGGAGCCTGAGAGCTATGTGTGTTACCGATAGAGGCAGGCAGCTTACAGAGGAGATCGGAGAAAGAGAGAGCCTGATAAAATGACTGTCTGCCAGGGTGACCATGAGCATGTTCAAGACTATACTTCTGAAGAGCAAATCAGAGACTTCATACTTCAAGGAAAATTGGATTCACTGAAATTGTACCAACAAATAACAAACAAGCAAACAGCAAAAATATAACCCTTGGAGGTGGGGATCAGTATTCAGGGTTGCTACAATATACTGTCTAAAATGCCCACTTTTTCACACACACAAAAAATACGAGCTACTCAAGGCAACAAGAAAGTATGACCCATACACAGAAAAAAAATATTTAAAAAGCAGGCAACAGAAACTGCCTGTGAGAAGCCTCAGGTATTGAACTTAACAGAGACTCTAAAGCAGCTACACGAAATGTAATCAAAGAACTAAAGGGGGCCATACTTAAAGAGGTAAAGGAAGGTGTGGTGATGATGTATCATCAAATACCAAATATCAATAAAGCAATAAAAACTTATTTTAAATGAACCAAATGAAAATTCTGGAGTGGAAAACTACAGTAACCAAAATAAAAGATTTACTAAGTGTTCTCCAAAATTCACTTGAGCTAGCAGAAGAATCAACAAATTTGAAGATAGATCAAAAGATTATTCAGTCCGAAGAAAGAGGAAAAAATGAAAAATAAAGTCTTAGAACTGAGGGACACCATTAAGTGCACAACATATGCATAAGTGGGATACCAGAAAGAGAAGACAGAGAGAAAGGAACAGAAAAATATTCAAAGAAATAACGTTTAAGACGTCCCATATTAGATGAAAAACATCAATTTACACATTCAAAAACCTCAACAAAATCGAAAGAGGATAAACACAAAGAAATTCAAACCCAGACAGATCACAGTTGAAATGTTGAAAATCTAGGACAGCAGCAAAGGAAAAACGACTCCTCATGCATAAGAGAATCTCAATGCGATTAACAGTGGACATCTCATCAGAAACAACGGAGGTCAGAAAACAGTGAGATGACATATTTGAAGTTCTGAAAGAATAAAGCTGATGAACAAAAATCTTGTTTCTAGGAAAAATATCTCCAAGGAATATATAGGAATGGCCAACAGGTACATGAAAAGATGTTCAACATCACTAGTCATTAGAGAAATGCAAATCAAAACCACGAGATATCACCTCACACCTGTTAGAATGGCCATCACCAAAAAGACAAGAGATAGCAAATGCTGGATTGGATGAGAAGAAAAGAGAACCCTTGTGCACTGCTAGCTGGATTGTAAACTGGTGCACCCACTATGGAAAACTGTATGGTGGTTCCTTAAAAAATTAAAAATAGAACTACCATGTGATCCAGCAATTCTACTTTTAAGAATACAACCAAAGGAAAGAAAAACACTAACCCGAAAAGCTATATTCACCTCTATGTCACATGCAGCGTTCTTACAATAGCCAGGACATGGAAACAACCTAAGTGTCCATCAGTGGACACATGAATAAAGAAGTTGTGGCATGCATTTATATACATGTACACACATACATACATATATACACGTACACACCACAGCCATAAAAAGAAACAAGGAAATCCTACCATTTGCAATAACATGTATGGATCTTGAAGGCATTATGCCAAGTGAAATAAATCAGACAGTGAAAGACAAATACGGTATGATCTCACTTATATGGGAAATCTTAAACAAACAAACAAAACAAAGTCATAGAAAAAGAGATCAGATTTGTGGTTACCAGAGGAGGGGCCACGGGAAATCAGAGAAAGGTGGTCAAAAGGTACAAACTTGCAGTGATAAAATAAATACTAGGAATGTAATATGCAACACTATGCCTATAGTTAACACTGCTGTATGATACATATGAAAATTGTTAAGAGAATCCATCCTAAGAGTTCTCATCACCAGGATAATTTTTTCTTCTTTTCTTTTTATTCTACCTGTATGAGATGATGGATCTTACCTAAACTAAACCTCATTTCACAATATATGTAAATCAAACCATCATGCTAAACACCTTAAACTTATACAGTGATGTCTGTCAATAATTTTTCAATAGACCTGGAGAAAAATAAAAGAAAGACTTAGATAAGAAAAAAAATCTTTCAGCAATGAGAAAAAATAAAAACATGCCCAGATGAACAAAACTGAGAAAATTTGTTGCTATCTAGCTCATTTATAAGAACTATTAAAGGAAGTTCTTCAGTTTAAAACAAGTGACCCCAAATGGGATTCTTGTCCATATTTAAAAAGAAAAAAACAGTAAAGGTACTTAAGCAATTATAACACAGTATAAATGCCTATTTCTTCTCCTTTCTTCTCTTGCCTCATTTAAAATGCATTTGTATAAAACAGTGTGCACGCAATTATATTACTGGGCCTATAACATATGTAACTATAATATATTTAACAATAACCACACAAAGAATGTGAGCGGAAGCAAAGCTACATTGGCAAAAGGAATTCACATTAGATGGCAACTCATATTCACAGGAATAAAAGAAGAGAACCAAAAATGGCAAATAAGAACACAACAAAATTTATAAACCATGTCATTGCTCTACTTTCTTCTCTCAGCTACTTTAAAAGGTATGAAATTATACGAAGAATCACAACAATGCATGGTTGGGTTTTTAACATATATATATGTAATATGTGTAACAATAATAGCACAAAAGGAAGACGAGATAGAGCAACGTAGTGGTATTTCTGTATTTCACTGGAATTAAATGAATATAAATCTGACATAGATTCTCGTAAATTAAAATGCATATGGTAAGCTTTAGATCACCTACTAAAAAAATAACTCAAGACATCTAGTGAAAAAAGTCATTAATTAAAATGCTATACTAAAAATACTCACTTAATTTTAAAAAAAGCATTAACAAGAAATAGAGTCTTTTAAAAAAGGACACAAGACACACAGAGCACAAAAAGTAAAATGGTAGACATAAATCCAACTGTAAAAATAACATTAAGTTTGAATAGATTAAACATCCAGTCATAAGACAAAGATTTTCAGTGTTTTTTTTTTAAAGCAAGCACACAAGCAAAAACAAGCAGATGACAAAGGAATTACATCTTTTAAGTACTAAGAAAAAAAGGCTCCAATTCTATATCCAGTGAAAATATCCTTCAAAAAGTAGGCAAAATACTTTTCAGGCCAACAAAAGCTGAGAGACTTTACCAGTAAACCTGAATTTTATTAAAGGAAGTTCTTCATGTAGAAGGAAAATAATACCAGAGAGAAAATTGGTTCTTAAAAAAAGGGAGGGGGAGGAAGGGAATAAAGATTGCCAGGGATGGTAAATATTAGGGCAAACACAGAAGATATTTTTCTTCATTTAAAATTTTTTTAATCAATTGACAATTTAAAACAAAAACAGTAATAATGTATTTCAGGGTTTACAACATGGATAGGTATAAAATGTATAAAAATAAGAACACAGATGTTGGAAGGGGATAACTGAAATATACTCTTGTGAAGATTTTAATTTAAACATGAACTAGAATAATAGCATTTGAAGTATGGCTGTGATAAGTTAAAGATGCGTATTACAAACCATAGCACAATCCTTGAAAACAACAAAAAGATACCGCTAATAAGCTCATAGTAGAGATAAAATGGGAGAGTGAAAACTATTCTGCTCATTAAAAAGAAGGCAGGAAATGACCAAGAGGAGAAAAGAACAGGTGGAACAAACAGAAAACCAATAGGAAGATGGTAGATTTAAACCCCAAAAGAGTCCTAGTGTTCATTCCAGCTTTACTCATAATAGCCAAAAAAAAAAAAAAAAGAAACCAAACACAAAACAGTCCAAATGTCCATCAATAGGAGACTGAATAAACAAATGCTGGTATACCCGTGCAATTAAGTACTATTCAGCAATAAAATGGGATAAACTACTGATACACTGAACCATGTAGATGAACCCTAAAAAAATTATCCTGAGCTAAAGAAGCTTGTTACTGAAGAGTTATGTACTATGTAGTTCTATTGATATGAAGTTCTAGGGTAGGAAAAACTGTTCTGGAAGAAATCAGAACAGTAGTTGCCTCTGGGTGGAGTCAGTGACTAAAAATAGGCACAAAGGAACTTTCTGGGATGATTTATAGCTTGATAGTGACAGGATTAAACAAGCATAGGCATTTTTCATAGGTTGTTGCAAAGTACACTTAGGACCTGTGTATTTATCTATATGCAAATAATACCTCAATTTTAAAATGTTTTGAAAATAGGTTTAAAAATTTAACATGAGAAAACATGCAAAAGATCAATACACTAATGGGAAAAAAGCTCAACATTATTAGTAATCAAAAGGTTCACTTTAAAACAAATGGAAAAGGGAACCCTCTTACACTGTTGGTGGGAATGTAAACTGATACAGCCACTATGGAAAACAGTGTGGAGGTTCCTTAAAAAACTAAAAAGAGAACTACCATATGACTCAGCAATCCCACTACTGGGCATATACCCAGAGAAAACCATAATTCCAAAAGATACATGCTCCCCAATGTTCACTGCAGCACTATTTACAATAGCCAGGACATGGAAGCAACCTAAATGTCCATCAACAGAGGAAAGGATAAAGGAGATGTGGTACATATATACAATGGAATATTACTCAGCCATAAAAAGGAACGAAACTGTGTCATTTGCAGAGACGTGGATGGACCTAGAGACTGTCATACAGAGTGAAGTAAGTCAGAAAGAGAAAAACAAATATCATATATTAACTCATGTATGAGAAATCTAGAAAAATGGTATAGATGATCTTATTTGCAAAGCAGAAATAGAGACACAGACATAGAGAACAAACGTATGGATACCAAGGGGGAAAGGGGTGGTGGGATGAACTGGGAGATTGGGATTGACATGTATACACTAATATGTATAAAATAGATAACTAATGAGAACCTACTGTATAGCTCAGGGAACTCTACTCAGAGCTCTGTGGTGACCTAAATGGGAAGGAAATCCAAAAAAAGAGGGGATATATGTATATGTATGGCTGATTCACTCTGCTGTACAGCAGAAACTGACACAGCAGTGTAAAGCAACTATACTCCAATAAAAAATGAAGAAAAAAGAAAAAAAGAAAACAAACGGGAAGAGGCGGCAAGACAAGCATTCTCATGTGATACTGTGGGAAACTAAATTGTTTTAGCCTTTGTGGAAAGCCTTGGTCTAACTATTCTACTTCCAAGTATCTATTCAAAGGAAATAAATCAGGGATGTAGATAAAGATTAATGTAAAAAGATATCTTCTGAAGCATTATTTGTAAGTGAGTAACATTGGAAACAACCTAAGTGCTTAAGTCTAAGAGGAACAAGTCAGAAAATAGAATTATATATTATTTATGACAAATCGATACACAGAAAGAAAAAAGTAGCCATACTGGAAAGGAATTAATAATAGTATTTTCTCTGAATGATAAAATTATACTTGTATTTGTACTTTTTGTATTTTTCCAGTTTTCGCCAAGATTTTTCTCTCTCCAAGAAGGAAAAGAAACTCCTATTTTAAAAGACACACAGAAAGACTAATGAAGAGAAAGTGAGAGTCAGCTTACAATAATAGAATGCAAATATGCTTTTAAAAAAAGGAAAAGAAAATACGATTTGGAAATTCTTAGACAGGGAAGAAAAGGGAAATATGATACATTATTCTCTAACCGAAAGGAGGAAAAAAACGCATCTCAGTGAAGATTAAATGTTTCCAAGACCTACCTCTATAACATCTATCTTCCTCTTTATTTTCTCAATCTCACCCATTTTCTTTGGTATTTTTATCACCAAAAATTGGGATAAAAATAAAATGGCACCCATGATGGACAGAAACAGGAGAGAAGACCAGAAATTACATATTCCAATAGGTTTGGCTAAATGACAACTTCCATCTCTCCTGACACTGTTATTAGCTTCACAAGCAACAAAATAGAGGTGCTGTGAGAAAGAACTTCAGGGAGAGAACAGCCAGTGAGTTTTCAACACATTGTTCTGCCTCATCATGTGATGTGGTCACTGTCTGAGATACCCCCTAGTCTTTCGGGCTCTCGGCCTCAGTTTACAAATCTGTTACGTTACCATAATAATTTCTCCACCAACCGGAAGGGAGACCAACCTGACAGAAATAAAGCCACTTCACAAGCTGCAAGTGTTTTACTGCATTGCTGCGTCCTGACAAAATACGGGTGATTATTTTTTCTCTCCAGTTAAGTTCCATGCATTAGAAAATTTTAAAGAGCTCTTTGATGACTGAGTGAAGCAGTTTTATTCCAGGCTGAATTGGCTGGTCACTTCTTCATACAACAATGGTTTGTGCTTTTATCCTAAGGAGACACTTTCAATTCACTTAAGAATAGCAAAGGGTCTAATGCATCACAAAAGCAAAGAAGGAAATTGGGACAGATTGCCTGCCTAGTCAAAGAGGGAGGGACAACCATCCCAGAGGGCGATGGGGCATTTGCTCAGCAGTCTGAGGAATAAATATATATATTTTTTTAATCTTCCAAAGCAAGCAGGAGGCAGATGTGGCTTGACCTTGAGAAACTCCCCTTGGCAGACTGATTTCATGAAACCAGGCACAGCTAGTGGGTAATGAAATCAATATGAAATCAGTTTATTGGATCATAGTCAACACTTCTACAAAAATAAAGTAGTACAGAATAGAACAGAATACAATAGTTTATTTAAGAGTATATCACATAAGTAATGGTACCTTTATGAACTTTTTTCTGGTATGTGTATATGCTTGCATCCTAAGTCACAATATAAAATGTATTTCTTACTGTTGGCAATAGTCAAAATTTTTTTAAACCACTGTTGTAGGGGGCATCCCTTCTTGAAGAGGACAAATGTCCTCCAACCCTAGGGCATATACCTACTACACTCACAAACTCAAAATCATAGCATCTGAACTAGAAGGAACCAAGGATACCACCTAAATACATTATTTTCCAGATGGCGAAATGAGCTAAAGAAGTAAAAGTACTTTCCCAAGATGACAAGGGCTTCAAGACATGAACCAAGTTCTCTTTAACTCACAGGCCAGTGATCTTTACATTACACCATATTTAAAGTCATAGTTTAACACGGGAAAGGAATTGTGCAGAGAATCAGAATTGTCCATGCATTTTCTAGTCACTACAAAAGGGGGGAGTTTTTCTAGGAGTACAGAATCCATCATATCACGGGACCTTCCTTGCCCACACACCCTCCAGAAAGTGAGTACAGTCTGACTCATTTGGTGTACATCTATTCTTTTCATTGCTCACATCTTCCCCAGAGACTACCTCAAGATCATGCCCCAGGGTTTGGGGTTTAGAAACACTATCATAGAAAAGTTAAGAGCTCAGGTGCCACAGTCGCACACCCCTGGATTCAAATCCTGCTAGATCATAAACCCCGTCAAGGTGGAGCTATATCTTTCTTACGCACTGCCATTTCCTCAGTATTTTACACCATGTGTGGGACTGGGCCGTTGCCCAATGAAGCTTTGTGGAAAGAAACAAAGGAAAGAAAGGAGCCCTAGGTCTGCCCCTTATTAGTAACGTGACCTGGACAAGTGACTTCCCATCACTGAGCCTCAGTTTTCTCATCCATAAAATGGGAATACTCACACATTTAGAAGATCATGTGAGAGAATGCAGATCCAGAACCCAGCACATAGCAAACATCAATAAGTGTCTGCCATTATTACTAGCTCCCTCCTATTCTTGATCAGTGGTCTTTGACTTTTAACTCAGTAGAACCCCCTTTTGTAAAAGATAACATATACATAAGAGATGAAAAGCAAAACTAGACTGGAGTGCTGCCGGTTGGCCTCCCTCTTGCCTCCAGCAATGGCCCCTGAATCACCTCTGAGGAATCCCAGAGTTGATGAGAATTTTGCATGAAAATCACTCCCCCGCCCCCACCCCAGGGACCATGACCTGACAGGTCTCTGGCAGAATTCCTGCTGAAGCTGATATGGATTGCTGAGGCTGGAGAGGAAATGAAGCCCAATAATGAGCACCTATCAGAGCCGCATAATTAAAAGTCTCCCGGGAGACAGCCTCCCATGGCTCATATCCAGCACTGATGATGCATTCTTAGAGGCAGGGAATTTCTGAGTCATTAAAACAAACAAAACAACAACAACAACAACAACAACGCCACATCCTGTAAAAGAAAACAACGGATGAAGGAAGAGCTCTCTGACAAACCCTAGAACCTGCAGAAACTAATGTCAGAGTCATGAGCCATTCTCCTAAATTTCTGGAATTTATGGATTGCCTGCCCTGCAACTAACAGCTTCCTCTAGGCACACATTTGCATATGGAAATGGGCAATGCTTTTTATTCATTCTCATTTCTTTCTTAATGTTAAATTAACTGAGCCAATAAACCACAGGAAGTATTACTTGAAGTCTGCCTTCAATCACTCTTAACATAAAATATTTAAGTGTGCATAGAAAGCATATTTCAGGCGTCTTGTCCTGGAGAACAGCATAGAAAGGGAAGTCAGAATTCTGTGTCAGGTGAGGAAAGCTTTGATGCCGCTCTCCAGTTGGCACTGGGACCAAATGGAAGCGACGTGGGAGCTTCCCACTCTGCTGGGAAGCAACAGAGACGCGGAGAGAGCCAGTAAGGGGCCCGGCCCTCCTGGAATAAACTGCAGATTGAGCCACCTGTCAAATGGGAATGAGACCACCTACTTTTCAGGGATACTGTGAGGACAAGATAATGTGTGAGAAAGTACAATGAGTTCCTCACCAGCACAGCATCACATCCACACCAAGTATTTTCAGTGTTTATTCTGATACTTCAACACTATCTCAGTGAAGCTGTGAGTGCCTCTCAGACGATCATCACCTCAGGGTGATGTCAGGACACTGGCTTTTCAATGTTTTAATGAAGAATGAGGGCTTCCAACTCTTTCCCTGCTCTCTGGAGCAGTTTGCTGAGCAGTTTAGCATTGGATTTCCAGAGGATAAATAAAAATAATTATTACAAATATTATAAATAATGCCAATGACGTAGGTTCGTATTCAAATATATTTGCTTTAAACAGGACTGCAAGGCAGTGTTGTGAGTAAGAACGTGACTGTTGTCAGTAGGAGGGGAAAGGGGACGCCATCCCACCGAGGCTTGGTGGTGGGGCTCTGGCGAGAGCAGAGGTATCTACAGTGATTCAGGAGACATGAAGCCCACTGAAACCTGGTCAGCATCTTCTGGGGGGCTTTGAGGTATATCCCTGGCCCCTGTAGCACCTCCCTCCCATCAGACTTCATACTCTTGGATTCTATTTTCTCTGCTTCCTGCTGAATTTCATAAACTCACTCAAAAATAAAGAACAATCTTAAAGGCCTTGGAGGCAAGGACTGGGTCTTAGGAATCTGTAGATCTTTAGCACAGCGTTTGGCATATACCAAGCAGTCAACAGGCATTTATTAAATGGCCAGTATATGCGAAGCATGTGTTAGCTGCTGGGGGTACAAAAGAAGGAAAGAAAGAAAAATAAAAAACACCATCCCAGCTCTCGTGGGGTTTGCAGTCGAAGGCTGTTCATAAGGCTGGCAAATTTAACAGTTGTTTGTGCTTTGATGAGCTGAACCTTCCAAATCACTACGTCAATTATGTTTAGTAAATACTGCTGAGACCTCACTGTTAACAGAAGATTCAAATTTGAATGAGGTTCTACTTTAAAGAAGCTTCTAATCTAATAAATCATATTAACATGCGTACAAATAATGATGGAAGAAACAAGTAACACGATAATCTAAACTCATTACAAGTATTATCTCATTTATTTTGAAGGACAGCCTTATAAAGTAACCCCACTTTACAGGTGAATAAACTGAGGCACAAAGAAGTTAGCCATTTATCATGGTTAGTCACACTGCTCATAAGAGCTAGAGCCAGAATTTGAACCCCCAGTTTGACTCTTACGTATTATGTTTCACATCTCACAGACTCTTACCTATTATGTTGCACATCTACCAACAACAGAGTTTAGTAAGAACATAAGGGGAAGAATAATTCCTCCTGGGAAAAGTAATCCATCGTTTTTGCCTGCATCTATTTGACAAACATTTATTGAACACCTACTATGTGTTGCATGTCGGGAATGCAAAGATAAACTGGATGCATTCTGCTTTGGAGCTTACACTCTGATGATATTAAAAAGAGAGGTATCATGAGGATAACCTCCTTCCTGGAAGGTGAAGCACTTCCGTGGGGCCTTGAAGGATAGATAAGACATTTGTGGCGTGATAGGGCCATAATGGCCTTGCTTCAAATAAATTACAAAGGTACTAACTTCAGGAAGACGGATAAGCCCTTGTAAATCATTTTCCAGGAAGAGAAGAGCTACTCTGTGCCCTTCAAATTTACAGCTTCTGGGGTGAGCTAACTGTAGCTACCATCCTAAAGCACTGCCTCCCTGACCCCCAAAGAGCAGATGGTGCCCAGTGGATTAAGAACATGGATTTCACACTGCCCTATCTCTGGGTGCCAATGTCAGTTTGACCTGATTTATGTTCCCCCTAATTTTATAAGAAACTCCCTCTATAGTACAAGAGAAGGAACACGCTGTGCTATAGAATCCACTCAAGGTCAGGGAAACAAATGAATATCCTTATAGGCTATAGAGTGGAACAAGAACTTTGAAGTTTTAAGTTGCTCACAATTGACGTATGCGCCCATGAATCTCCCAGAATTATTAGTTATCTTCTAGAAATAACAGCTTTCATTGCAAAGCCTTTACCTCCTACCCATTAGAAATACATATTTTCAGGACTTAAGCAACATACAGAATTTCTGTTTTGAGATATGGGGACTTTTTATTTTATTTAACTTGCATGGTTAGAGAATAACTCACGCTAGAATTTTAAGGATGCTTAAAATCAAATAATCTAAACTCTTGGTTTTATAGCCTATTAAGTGCATGACCAGAGAGCTAAAGTGACTTGCCCAGGGGAAGACCCCTTGTTAAAGTCACCCAACCCACAAGCATTTCGTTAAAATAAACCTGTGTTCCAAAAATCAAGGGCTTTACTTTTCAACATCTGTTTTTGCTGTTTCCTCTGCCTGAAATTCATTTCTTTCCCTGCACTGCTTACTTCCCATAGCCAAATTTACCTATATGTTATCAAATGCCCCAAGGAAATGCCTAATCCCTTGAGGGAAATATGGAATATCTTCCTAGACTGCCAGCAGACTGCTTTCTACTAGCAGACTTAGCATGGATGCGACACAGAGAGAGAGAAAATATCTAAGGCAGAAACTCCCACTAATCTTTGATGGTAGTGTGAATTAAACCTCTCTGACAAGAAAAAGCATTTTGGTATATATATCAAAAGCCACAGACTTGTTTATAAACTTTGAGTCAACAGTCCCACTTTGATGAATGTGTCCTACAGAAAAAAAATTAAAGCAATGAAACAACACAGCTTTATGTATCAATATGATCATGACAGCATTATTTATAAAAATACACCCAAACAACAGTTCTTTACTTCAGTAAGAGAATACTTAAGTAAAGTTTAATTTATACAATCAATGGAATATTATGTGTACTACAATGATGCCTGGAAGGAGTTTGGGCAGTAGCATTTAGTAGCTAAGAACATGAATACTGGTTCCAACCTCAGCTTTACCACTTACTAGCTGTGTGAGACTGGGCAAGTTTCCATAATTACTGTACAAGTGTAAATTATTATGATTATTATAATAAATATCATTATTTACACTAACCTGAAATGTTTATGCTAGACGGAATATATTAACAGGGACAAAGCATGATTTAAGCAAATAATAATGTTTACGTTATGATCACAATCATAACAACATAAAGTAAGCAACCATCATATCAAGATAATAATTTATGTGTCTCCACCCCAGGCTCTAGGCTTATGAAATGTTTTCATCATCACCTAAGGGCCCACCCTTTTCCTTCCCCCTTCCCTAGCTCTACCTGCTAGGAGGAAGTAATTCCCACAACCAGAACCTCCAAGCAGTAGAAGTGGACACCCAGGCATCTCTCTGTGCTGTCCAGTGAGGACCAGCTGCCCGTACTTTGCCTGAAAAAGATCCAGCATTATGCCACTCACCAGTATCCTGAGACTTCACCCAGATCACATCTAACCACCTTTCATGGGAGTAACTCGATTCAGTGATCGAGGAAACTCTTTAGTCCCCAGAACTACCTAGGGGAGCTCTGGATATCTTAGGGGTGCAGTAGGCGTGGGTACACCTGACCTCACTGAGACTCGGTGAAATCAGCTTGGATTTCTCACCACCAAGACAGGGAAGAAGTAGACCCTGTTACCCCTCCCTGTTATGGACTGGACCTCCACCATAACTGTGCCACTAAATACAGAAAAAAGATTACAAGGAAATATATCAACACGTAAACAATGATAATCTCTAAATAGTGATGTTATGCTATGAGTGATTTTTCTCCTTCCTTTTATTCTTCAATGTTTCCAAAGATTATTTCACTGGTCATATTTTAATCTTCAGTAATGGAGAAAAAATAACCTTTTTAAATGTGTGAAAAAAAAAGGATCTCCTCAACCTGTTTGCAAGAATTTTAGGTAGCATGATGTCAAATAAAAGTCATAATTTGACTTTTTTTTTCATGCTAGAAATTTTCCAAAAGAAGTCTCCTGGGTATTAGCAGGATTTAAAATTCAGGGACTTAACTGTGGGAACAGGGAGGATTAGAGATATGGATGACACAAAAAGAAGAGAAAGCTGGCATATTGAGGATATTACTAAAAGCCAACATATTGTTGAAAAACTCACGTTCAGAAACTAGTCCAAATATGTACTAAGAAACACTAAACGCTTTAAAATGAGAAGCAAACTTAATACATCCATATGGTAAGAGTGTAAGATAATTGTTGAAAGGTCATTGTATTATTTGCAACTTAACATTTCTTTTTAAAACTTCTCTATAGACCAAAGAAACAAAAACAAAAATAAGCAAACAAAAGAAAAACAGAGTGACTCCCTTAACTGGCTCAAAACTTTGAAAGATTTGCAATATGTTTAGAGGCAGAAAACGAGCAAAACCACCACCCAATATATTGGGGTAAAATGCTGTTTATTATATCCAACTTTGAAAGTGACTAACTCTGTGGACAAACAATGAAAAGATTCTAAATATTCTCAAAAAAAAGTGGCAATCATTTAGAAAGAATTTTCTAGACCTTTGCAAGTCTCTAAGATGCATAAATATTTTTAACAACATATTTGAGATCACGTAATGCAGTGACATCTGAGAAATTTCAGGGATCTCCATCAGACCCTTTACAAGCATGAAATTAAGTAGAGTCACATAGAGAGACAGAGCCTGGCTCATTTGCAATTTTCAATCCTTCACCCAGTTCTGTCCATTCTTCGACCTGAACACTTACTGAATCTCCTCTCCACCATCACTGCCTCCATAGTGGTCCAAGCTACCATTGTGTCTTGCCTGGATCATTAAGCAAGATCATGGGGCTAAGAGCATGAATTCTGCTTCCAATCTCAGCCTCACCACTTACTAGTTGTGTGACACTGGGCAATTCCTATTTCAATAAAGAATAAAATGTTTCTCTTATTCCTTCCTGCCTCTTAACACCTGTCATATTTGCACTGCATGCAAGTGTTTACACTTGAGGCTATTCACATACTGACTAAGAGCTCTCATGCTACATCTACTGTACCCTTCTTCTGAGCCACCCATCCATCAGCCATTAATCCTCCCACATATAAATAGAAAATGTCCCCTCCCTTTCTTAACCACTTTAGTGGCTTCCCACTGCTTTAAGGATTTAGGCCAACTTTTTTTTTTTTTTGCGGTACTGCAGGCCTCTCACTGTTGTGGCCTCTCCCTTTGCGGAGCACAGGCTCCGGATGCGCAGGCTCAGTGGCCATGGCTCACGGGCCCAGCCGCTCTGCGACATGTGAGATCTTCCCGGACCGGGGCACGAACCCGTGTCCCCTGCATCGGCAGGCGGACTCTCAACCACTGCGCCACCAGGGAAGCCCTAGGCCGACTTTTAAACTGACAAGGTTCCCATCCCCTTCTCTAGTTTTATCCACCATCACTTCCCCTGCTTTCTGTGCTCCAATCATGCTGAGCCTTCTTTCATTTCCTCAAACGTTGGCTTCAAGAGAGCAGGGACCTTTCCCTCTCTCTCTCTCTCTCTCTCTCTCTCTCTCTCTCTCTCTCTGTCTCTCTCTCTGCATCTCTGCCATGGATGCAAAGCATATGGGTTTGCTCATTTCATTTCAGCACCCTGTGAAGTGCCTGGAAAGTGCTGCTATTAATAGTAACAGCTCACCTTTACTGAAGCCTTACTGTACCTCAGGCATGGTCTTCGAGTGCTTTATTTATACGATCTCACCACAACTCTCTGGCATCAGTGCTATTACCATCCACATTTCACAGATGAGGATAAAGGTTGATAAAACCAAGGAAGCTGCTCAAGGTTGCAGAGCTGGTGACAGTGGGAACTGGGGAAAGAGGACTCTGGAGTGTGAGCTCTCCCCAGAGATGCTCCATCAACATTTGTTGAACGAGTAATTGAATAACCGTCTGTTTCCAGAGTGCCTAATGACTTGACTCTCAAATGTAAAAGACCCAATTCAGCGTATCAGCAAGGTTGAGAAGTATGTCACGTTAATAGTCTTTGGAGTTGCTTGGAAATTGCCAAAGTCAAAAAGTTAAAGCCATGAAAATAGGACTTTTATTAGAGGAGATCTAAGGTCAACTTCCTCATAGAAGACAAGGTCACATTTACTCCGAGTTTTTCTATCTCTTTCACTTAAGTTGATGCCTCTTAGAAGGAGGAATCATGCCTCATTCACCTCCATGAATCCTGAATGACAGGTGACATTGAGCCTGTCCCATGGTCAGTGCTCAGAGACAGGTAGTCAGATTGTCAGGCTCCATTACCAGGGAAGATTTTACAAACCTGAATATTAAAAAGGAAAAACCTAGCAGGGTCTTGAGAACTGACTGTCAGGTAACCCTACTGGAAAAAAATCACATGGGTGCAGATGCATGAATGGTTTCAAGCTCACTCATCATAGAGAAGGGGAGGCTGTGGAGGGAGACTCCAAATACAGACGGCTTCTTATACGCAGGAAGGACATCCTATGATCTCCATCTCCCCTCAGAGGTGAGAAAGAGGAGATGGCTTAATTAATTGCTGGGTTTTAAAAAACTGCAGTGCCAGACCTCATGTTTTGATAAACTATAAAATGTTTCCCTTATCCATCCCTGGCTTTTATAGGTACCCATAACTGCACTGCACATGAAAGGGTATAGAGTTGAGACAATTCTGTGTACTGGGTGAAAAGCACGGGCTTGCACCTTGCTCAGACATAATCTGCATTCTTACCTTTGCCACTCCAAGAAGAATCTACTATAATCTAAGCTTCTGTGTCATAATCTATAAAAAATGGAATTCTCATAGAAATGAGAAGGAAATGTGACACTTAAAGTAGGAGCCCAGTGTCTGGCATATAATTAGGGCTTGATTAATGCCAGCTGCTATTATTTTCATCAGTATTATCATTTAATTATTTTTCTGGGGGAGTAAGTATATTTGAGGGGATATGTGTTAACATCAAGCTGCACAAAATGGTCCTTCCAAAAAGAAAGAGAGAAAAAAGCTACCATATAAAAGAAAACATCCTTTCTAAAAGAGCCATCTCACATTGGAATAGTGCACAGCTAGGTAGAAGCTAAGAATATGGACTCTCCAATCAGACTGCCTGGTTCAATCTAAGCTCTAACCCTTATTAGCTGTGTGGATAGAACAAGTTACTTAATCTTCCTGCGTCTTAGTTCATCCATCTATAAAACAGGGTAATAATGGTACTCACTCTTGGTTGTGAGAATTAAACAAGACAATATGTAAAGCACCTACCACAAAGTAGGTGCTCAGTAAATGCTGTTATTTCTCTAGGGATAAGAAGAGGTTATTCAACCTCTTTTTATGCAAAATTTTGGGATTATCCAATCGTGCAGGACATGCTCAGAATGCTTTGGGGACAGTTCCAGTTCTTGCACTGAAAAGTAATCTAGGTACTTATACCCACGATCTATTTTAGAGATTTTAAAAACAGAATCCTGGCTACACAGGGACATGTTATTTATATTTGTATAGAAAAAGATAAAGAATATATATCTGATTTTATGCTAACATACCACACAAAGCAGTTGCTAAAATGCATATGCCCCAAACAGACATACACAAATATAGAGAAAAACATGGGGAAAAGAATGTACATCTTTTCCCAGGCATGGAAAATACACACTTTTGTAAAAAGGTAATTAAAACCTGCCTATCAATACAGGCTAACAGGGGACTTCCCTGGTGGTCCAGTGGTTAAGACTCCATGCTTCCAGTGCAGGGGTTACGGGATCCATCCCTGGTCAGGGAACTAAGATACCACATGCTGTGCAGTGAGACCAAATAAAAAATAAAAAATAAAAAATAAATACGGGCTAACAAAATAGACTTCTTAAAGAAATATATTTCCCATGGATTTGTGCTGCCTCTGTGCTCCAATGTAATTTTATAACATTTAGTTTACAAAAATTGACTAAGGAGATATTTAGTATATTGCTCTGCAATGCAACATTTAATTTTATAGCATGGATAATGCATTTTTTTTTACAAATGTATCAGTTTCTTGAGAGCATCAATAAGCTGCTTCAGTCATTAAACACTATGTGAGAAACAAGTACAGCTACAGATTTCCTTACTGAAACACACAGGTTGGTTTTCAGCTCATAAAGCCACTACACGGGTTGCTTGCTTGGTGTCTGCAGTCCATGCACTGAAGTTGGAAAGGAAAGCTCAGCCAACTTGAATGACAGACTGTACACACATTAAACCTTTGGATGGATTCATAGCACCCATCAGACACAGATGAAAACGGCTAAGGGCTTCCCTGGCGGCGCAGTGGTTGAGAGTCTGCCTGCCAACGCAGGGGACGCGGGTTCGTGCCCCGGTCCGGGAAGATCCCGCATGCCGTGGAGCGGCTGGGCCCATGAGCCATGGCCGCTGAGCCTGTGTGTCCAGAGCCTCTCCGCAACGGGAGAGGCCACAGCAGTGAGAGGCCCGCATACCGCAAAAAAAGAAAGAAAGAAAGAAAGAAAATGGCTAAGATGCACTCAGTGCTCTGCAGGATCTAGCCCTGTTACCTCATCAGCATCCTCCTCTTCCACTCCAAAATTCAAAGTCCTTCCTGCCTCTGAACGTGCACACAGGCTGTAACATCATTGCCTGCTTGGCCGCCACCCCTGCAAACCACCACCCTATGTTAAATTCCTATAATATGTCATCAACCCTACCGGATTTAAAAAAAAAAAAGAAACATCAGCTAATTCCTATACCTTCTTCCTGGTTCAACCAACGATTACTTCCCCAGAAACCAGGGGCCTTTGTTGACCCAGAAACTAGGTCAGTTTACAGTCACACACTCTTGTGATAGCCTGTATTATTTTTACAGCATGTATCACAACTGTCATTAACTAATTCTTTGAATTGATCTATGTCTTCCCACAAGATTATAAGGACCCAAGAGGACAGGCACGACGTTTGTTTTTGCTTTGCTTTGGATCCACTGCTTATGCTAATGCCTGACACAGAGTAGCCACTCGGTGACTATTTGCTGAGTTAAGTTTCTGTTATTCTTGACACAACACTAAATGTCAAGGTGTTATTGTCATTATCAGCCTGTTTGGACACTAGTTCACAGTGAGAGTGAACACTGATATTATTACAATAAGTGTAAAAGAAAGTGCACATACTTAAGGCCAGACAGATCTGGTTTCAGGTATGAGCTCTGCTACTTACTAGTTTTATATAACTTAACTTGAACAAGTAAATAGTTCCTCTCAACCTCACTTCTTTCATGTATTAAATGAGAGCTAATACTAGTTTTCTCACACAGTTTTTATAAAGTTTAAAAAATGAATATAATGCACTTATCACAGCCCCTTACACATTACAAACATTAAGCAGAAATGCCTTTATTAAGATGAAGAAATTGTAGCTCCTATCCTTATCTAATATAAAGCTACATTATTAAGATCATAAACATTGGAATAATGACTGGAATGAAGAAGAGTTGGTTCTTTATCATGAATGATTAAAAATAACTTACATTTTCTAAAAGTTCCCAGTTTACTCATAATTAGGAAAGGCTAAGAGGAACTCTTCTTGACAAAATATTTGTTTTTAAATCAGTTCTTATCTTGTCACTGAGAAAGTGGGAGTAATGAAGAGCAGGAAGGTGAAACATTTTAAAAATCATTGTACGAAGTGAAAAAAAAGTGTTACATTCAGAAAATATATATTTAAACTATTCTTTAGGCTTTAAGCGACAGTATAGGGTGAGGAAGAGAGCTTTGGCGTTTGAGCTGTAATCAAAGAGAAGTTATACCAATTGCTTGCTGTGTGACCTTGAGAATGTTACCTTACGTTTCTGAATTAATAAAATAAGGATAATTATGATAAATTACACTTGCTCCAAAGAGCAGATGTAAAACTGAAATAAAAGTATACCTATGTTACGTGTTTAACATAGTGTGGGGCGCATAGTAAATTTTCTGAAAAATGGGGGCTCCTTGGGCTTGTCTGAAGGTTAACTCTACCTAGGAACTTTGCTTTCTTCAAGGCGTGTTAGAGCCTCATTGCTCCACAATACTCTTCCTTTTGATGAAATTCCTATAACGTGGTATCAACCCCATGGGATGATCAAAAGAAACATGTTGGACATACAGCACCTAAGCAGTTCAAAGAGGAAATTAAACCATTCACTGTGTATAATTAGAAATGTCAGTGGCTTATGATTTTATCAAAAGGCAATGTCCTAAGAAAATGGTTTCCCACTGCTAAATCAAACTTGAAAGTAAAGTTGAAGAAGTGGTTGTATGTTGGGGAGGACGGAGAGAAAAGGAAAACAGAATTTTATAGAAATGAAATAAAAAATAATCTCTTGATGCTCTCTTCTTCCTAGAAGACAATAATCTTGGAAATGAAATCACATGCTCTACGGTAAGAGAATAGACACTCATCGATCATTCCTTACAGAGATATTTGATGCTGCTCCGTCACATTTCCATTCACATATACACTTTAGGCATTTTTCTTCAAAATCTGACAAAGAAACGCAGGGTCTTACAGGTCACATTTCCCCTGGATGCCCTCCTAGAAGCCCTCACAGAGGGAGAGTCTAGGGAGGCTGAATCCGCCCTCATTCTCAGCAGCTTTCTTCCTCGGTGTCTTAGCTCAGCGCCTCAATTTTCAAATCAGGTTGGCTTCCTTTTACACAATGTTGATGCTACATCCACCAATACTGTTATCTTTGATAACTCCATACCGTGATACATCATAGCCGCCTTTACATGCAGATTCTCCTTTCAGCTTTACAACCTCAGGAGGTATTTACTGTTTTATCCCCATTTTATAGATGAAGACACTGAGACTCTGAGCAATTGAATAACTTTCTCAAAGTCCCTCGGTGGTAAGTGACAAGGCCAAGGTTCCAACCTAGAGCTGGTCTGATTCTACACAGCCCGTGGTCTTTCCTACATGTGTTTAGTAATGCTAAGCACTTGGTTTCACACAAGCTTTTTGTTTAGTTTGGTTGCTACCTGTGACCAATAGCTCGGAATCCTTCTGAGTCGAAATAAGAATAGAGAACCATACTCACTATCTTTAAGAAATTAATTCTGAATGCTAGTTTTACTTGCTTCTGTCACTGACCAATTAAAAATTGATCTTGGGTTCAACTTGACCATTTGAGCCGCAGGCTGCTGAACTGTGGTTCAATCTGCTAGTTTAAAGCAGTGGTTCAGATGAAGCTCTCTTCTGAAAAGACATAAAAAGCTTTTGGCTTTTCGCTTAGAATTAAAGCTAGGGAAATGCATCACCATATTTTATCATGGTAGATCACAGAATGAATGCTTCTGTCCTGGGCTAGCTTTTGAGGGATGTGGTTAGATTTCTGCTCCACTGCTGTAGATAGATGTTCAGAACAGACTGCCTAGAAAGGAATCATGTCTGCCTGAGTCCAAAACAATTACATATTCACCATGAGCCATTGTTCTTTTCGTGTGTGTGTGTGTGTGTGTGTGTGTGTGTGTGTGTGTGTGTATGTATCTGTAAATATGTATGTGTGCTTGGGAATGGGTACAAAATAATTTTGTAAAAGGAAAAAGGAACTGTTCTTTTCATTATTTTTTCCTGTTATCTGAATTTGCTTTTATCTCATTAAAAAACACACACACACGCATGTATGTATTAGGGGCTAGCTGCAAATGGATTAAATGGACTATTTCCATCCATAACAGATCAGGTATAAATCTATTAAAGCTTCATGGATACTAACATCTTTTAAATTTTAATTAGCCAAAGAGCTGTCAGTGTTCACAGCCATGACACCTTTCGTGAGAAAATTGTATCCCCTGATGTAGAGTCGCCCAGGACCATTCAAGCAGAGCAATAATGCAGCAGTAATGCAGTCAGAGTGTTCATTTTTAGAGCAAATATCCAAAGAAACACATAAATAAATTGCATAACTGAAAAGGAAATAATGAGAAGAGACACACTGTCAACATCCTAATTCTTCATAGAACAAACCTATAGTTAAAGAATCTAATTTCCATTCACGGCATCAAATAAGATTAAAAAAAACTCAGACCCCTTTTATGCCTGATGACTTTGGCTTCTATTGTCCCTAAATGTTATTACATCTCAGAGTCACAATGGTAAAGTTGAAAGATACCACGGCTAATTAAAAAAAAAAAAAAACTTCCACAGAATCAGATGGGAAAAAATATATTCCCCTTTCACCTGAAGTATAAATAACCTTGCATTCATAATTTCATACACTTTCCTATAATCTCCTTATCTCTGATTCTGGCATAAATCCAATTGCAGAGTACAACCTATGATAAATGAGAGAATGAGCTTTCTCATTTATTAAATGAAGTCAATGAGAGTTTCATCTGGCAAAGCATCACTGAAAGGAGAGAATCGAGGATGTTAATTTCAAGGAGAAGATTGCTTTCAGAACCTCCAACTCAAAAGAAGATAAAAAGGTTGACATACTGCAATTCGTGCAGAGGCTCTTAGTGCACACACAGAAGTTTCCTGAACTTCCCGTCGTCACCATTATTATACTTTGGAAAGAATCAGAAAGGAGATGCGTGTGAACTCATGAGCAAGTCGAACTAGTTGATGCAGTTTATGTCCAGATTTTCAGCTCTACTTCCTAACATGATTTATTGGGTGCACCTTTATTCCACCAGATGTATCACTAAATTGATCCACTTGTATGGATGAAATGACCCATCACATCAGGAGATTGACCAGCTGCTCCAATGAGTTGATTAATTGTTTCAGTTATATTGACAATTTGGCTTGACCCAAAGACTCAGCCTTTGAAGATGCAGAATTCTGAGTGTCATATCCAAATGAAAAACACTAGGCTCCAACAGATAAAAGGTGCAAGGACATGGGCAGACATTTCAGAGAAAAGGAAACAACTGGCTAATCAACATAATTTCAGCCTCATTAGTAATTAAAAAAAAACATTAACAAGTACCAGTTTTCACTAGCCAAATTAACAGACAGAATTGATGCAAAATAATTCATATCCTTTGACCCACTAATTCCACTGTGAGTATGGTCTCGTTGGAAAACAATCAATATGGAAAAATATGCACTAAGATATTCACTGCAGAGTTAGTTACGATTATGAGAATTTGGAAACTGAAATGTCCAAAAGTGTGTGAAAGGTTAAGATGATTGTAAATGTTCAAAATAGAAAAACATGCAGCTATTTTCTTAAAATGATGCTTATGAAATGTTTATAAGAAATGTAATATATACATAAAATCTATATTGCCTTAGACTATGCAGTGGATACAGTTTGATAGCCTCTGTTCACCACATGGCTTTGTAGCATGACGCATTTGCTCTGCTACTTATCATATTCTCTTCATATCTCTTGGAAACGTCCTTTTGATAAACACATTGCTGCATTTTACTTGCTAGAATGGCAATAATGATTAATTTGAATGCATTTATGCTTGTCACCCAACAGGCATCAAACGATTCTCTAAGTACCCCTAGAATCTACGTGCTTCTCAAGTCTTTTGCAGTGTAGCAATCCTTTAAATAGCAGATTTTTACTGCTAAATTTCGAATTCAATAACCATAAATAAAGAATAACACATCTTCACCTGCACATTTTTCACACTGAGCTCCGAGTAAAACATCATTTCTTATTTCCTTGATGCCTTCTGTCATTCCCAAGGAAAGACTGACCACACATTCAGAGAAGAAAGTTAAATGTTACTTCAAAATACAATTAAGCCTCAAGGTTTGTCTCTTAGAACAAATGATGCCACCCTGGAAATTTTGGTGGCTGAGTAAACCTTGGTGATCAAAGTGGCTTTCTATTACCTAACAAATCAAATGTGGACTCTCTTGTGTGGCACTGAAGACCTCTCCACTGTGCCTCCTCTGCATGGGTCCATCTTCTTCCCATATTACTTCCTCACATAAATGAAATGTCTTAAAAGACCAAGATATCCAATGTTTTATTGTCCTTTCTTACACCATATCCTTCGTCCTGGAATGCCTCTTCCTATCTTCCACCACCACATTCCTTAACAGGAATGACTATAAATTTATTGGGGGCCTCCTATGTGCTGGGAACTTTTGGAAGCACTTGGGATACACCTTGAAGCAAAGCAGACAAAGGTCCCTGCCCTCACTGGAGTCTGCATCCCTGAATAGGACAGAAGATAAACAATGGAGAATAATTAAGCAGAGGATACAGAATATAGAATATTAGAAGGTGAAAATGCTAAGTAAAAAAAAAACAAAAAAACACAGTAGGATAAGGGAGATTAGGAGCACAGAAGATACAATGTAAGCCGTGAAGAAAATGTAGGCTCTAAATTAGCATAAAAATATGGGCTGCAAATGTCTGTGCTTCAGAGAAGAGAGTTAAATTTTATTTTTCAAGCAAAAGTTGATTTATCTGAGATCACATGGCTAGTTAGTTCAGCCCAAAGGACTAGAATTCAAGTCTCCTGAAGGCCATTCCAATGCTCTTTCCCATTACAAGCTCTTGCTACGTCTGTGTTACATATGGGGTAAAAAGAATGGGTTTGGGAATCAAAAGGTCCAAGGTTCAAGGCCTGTCTCTTGGTACTTAACTCTTTTCCGTAAAACTTTTCTACCTAGGAAATGAAGATAATTACAGTACCTACATCACAGACATGCACAAAGGCAAGAGGAAATGATACAAAGAAGACATTTTGACAGTGCCTGAAATATTGTAAGCACATGTTAAATGCTATTGTAACTTTTTGTTTGTTTTTAAATCTCATTAGAATACCAAACACCTATACCATAACAATGAACAGCAGATGCCAGCTTAGATATTAACATTAAATGAGCATCTACTGTATGTAAAAGTTTATACTGCTTAGAGAGCTGTCATACACGTGATGAGTAAATTAGAAGCTTTCATGCCAGTGGCTTTTTTATGTTGTTTTTTTTATAGGAAGCTGACTGCTAGAAGGTTTCAGAGATCAAATAAAGCTGAAGGTCATGTTAGCAGATGCAGTTCTCCTTCTTAAAATAGTGGACTTGGATCTTAGTTCATCTTTGACAAAAATTGACTTTTCACAATGCCCTCTAATTTTCTGGAAGAATAAATGCTTCAATTTCTTCCACGATATAAAAAATCATACCAACCTGGAAAAAGGTATATTTTTATAAGAAGAACATCTTTCTGAAATGTATCCAGGCCTCCAATAAGAGCAATTTGAAATATATCTTAAGGTGTATTTCTATCCACAAACACACATCTGTATTTTTTAGGTACTCATCTGATAGCATCATACATGTTTTCTTCTAGACTCTAATCACCTTGAGGAAAGAACCAGCTTTTCTTTACTCACAATTCCCAGCACACTGTTCCTAGCTTCACTCATAGTAGGAACAATAACTATTATGGAACAATAAATGTCTGGTTAACACATGGATCAATACATATCTGGTGCCTTGGCTTATCCTTAGTTGCTGAGAAGAGTCCTGATATATCACAAAAGAGGAAATAGTTTCCATGTATTTCTGTATAAAGGCAGAAGCTAGAATAACAATGTCATTCTTATTGGTGGATCCTAATGAACCCATCTCTCATGTAGAATCTCCTTTCTATTCTATTCTATTCTATTCTATTCTATCTATTCTATTCTATTCTATTCTGTTCTATTCTATTCTATTCTACTGTACTCTATTCTATTCCATTCTGTTCTACTGTATTTTTTGGCTGTGTCATACCATACGGCATGTGGGATCTTAGTTCCCCGACCAGGGATCGAACCCATGTCCCCTGCATTGGAAGCATGGAGTCTTAACCACTGGACCGCCAGGGAAGTCCCTCTCTTTTCACTTTAATTTTGGGCTTGGCGGTATGACTTGCTCTAAGGTAATGACCTCAACGAGTATCACAGAAGCAGAGCTTGATAAGCACTTACACACTGGGGCTGGCTTGTCTTTCCACATTGCTCCCTTTTGGAGCGCATCCATCTTGCAGTAAGAAAGCCTGTCTAGCCTAACGATGGCTGAAATGTCACATGGAGGAGAACAGAGATGCCTCAGCCAACTAGCATCAACTGCCAGCCACGAGGATGAGATTATCTTGGACGTTCCATGCCCTGGGTGAGCCACCATCTGATTGTAGGCTCACGCATAATCCCAGCTAACAACACGCTGAGCAGAAGAACCGCTCACTGAGCCCAGCCCACCCCAAGATCACAAGAAAGAATAAACCATTGTTGTTTTAAGCCACAGCACTCCAGGTTGTTTGACGTGCAGTAACAGATAACTGAAACATAAAGGCAAAGATCACATACTTAAGAGTCAGACAAGTGTGGGTCCTAGACTCCCTCTGCCACCTACCAGTTTTGAGACCTCTTGGCTCATTGCAGAACCTATTACAATTTAGATTCTTCATCTGTAGAGTGGATAAAGACACCAACCTCACAGAATTTCTGTGAACATGAAATGAAATAATGCCACACCTAGCAAGCACCCCCAGGATAGTTAGCTGTCATTGTGAGCAATGCTGAGGTAACAGAAATAATGTGGACTTAATTTCTTTTTAAAAAAAATTTTCTTTTGGGCTTCCCTGGTGGCGCAGTGGTTGGGAGTCCGCCTGCCGATGCAGGGCACGCGGGTTTGTGCCCTGGTCCGGGAAGACCCCACATGCTGCAGAACGGCTGCACCGGTGAGCCATGGCCGCTGAGCCTGCGCGTCCGGAGCCTGTGCTCCACAACGGGAGGGGCCACAACAGTGAGAGGCCCGCATACCGCACAAAAAAAAAAAAAAAAAAAAAAATTTCTTTTAATTTTTATTGGAGTATAGTTGATTTAGAATGTTATGTTAGTTTCAGGTATACAGCAAAGTGAATCAGCTATACGTACACATATATCCACTCTTTTTTAGATTAGTTTTCCATATCTATATAGGCCATTACAGAGCATAATATGGACTTAATTTCTTGGTAGTGTTATTGATGCAAATCTCATCTGGTAATTCAACCTGAGCTATATATTTTATCAGTTTTCTTCACTGTCTCCTTAGCCTCTGTCAGATCCAGACCTTAAGAAAAGTGTTAGGAAAGTAAATGGAAAAGACCGTATTTCAGACATGCCTCCTAACCACTTTTCCCGACCACCTGGCCTCCACTCTCATGCCCCCACCTCAATCTCTCAGCCACCCAGCAGCCAAAGTGACCTGTCCAAATTCTTAAACCACTTCCCATCACTCTCCAACTTTAAACCTACCTATGGTCTGGCACTGGTACCTGAATGAATCCCAAAGCCCTTCATCTGAGCCAGAATCCTAGCTGACCATCACCACATCCCTCTCTCATTGCAGAAGGGAAAGAGGAGGGCCAGGCAATGTCCTCTCCAGTGAAACCAGTCGTCTTGCTTCTTCAAATGCCCGGAGCTCTGCCTGACTCAGTGCTTTCCCTTCCCTGTTCCTGCTACTTGCACGAGATGTTCACGTCTCTCAGGCATCATTCACAGATAAGCTCAGATGCCACCTCAGAAAAGCCTTCCCTGATTAGCTCAAGCAACCCACATCCTCAGTCCTTCAACCACCAGTTGCTCTCAGTTACAGTACCCTTGTTTTGTTTTGTTTTGTTTTCTTTCTTCCTCCCTTAGAACTTGACATAATTTTCATTATTTGTGTTTTCAGGCTCACTGCCTAATTCCCCTTCTGGCAAATGAAAGTTCTATGATATCAGGGTCATATTACATGACATGGAAATTATGTGAAGTTTAAATTGCAGTGTCCATAAGTAAAGTCTTATTAGAACCCAGTCACATTTATTGTCTGTGGCTCCCGTTGCTTTAAAATGACAGCATTGAATACTTGTAACAGAGACCACGTGGCCCACAAAAACTACAATATTTACTATCCCCCCCCCCATACACACACAGAGCTGACCCTGGCCTAGAGCAGTGTATGACTTATTACAGGTGACCAAGCTGTATAAATCCGAGGGACCTTTTAGAAGGAAAAAAATACCCAACGGTGAAATCTTCCAGGACCCAGGCACAGGCAACATCTGACCAGGAATACTTTTCCCCACGAAAAGCCAGTTAAGTACAAGTTTCTGCCTAGGCCCTCAGAAGTCTTCCAGGTTCTTTATTCTTCTCTGAACGCATTGTGTTTCCATGAGGGGCAGAATTCCAAGTCTGCGTTCTCATCAAGGGTTCTAACTGATCTACACACAGAGAAAAGCGAAATGAACAACACTGAAGATGCTGGAAAAATTAAACACAGATTTCTTAATAAACCCGAAAATAGCTTAATAAAGCTGAGAATAGGCTTCTGGAATCCCAAGGCATGTTTATTTCTGTTTAAATAGATGACTTCGCATAGACTGCTATCAGCTCAGCAGGGATCCTGAGAGAAGTACTTTCCTCCTCCTGTGCATTTTAAGCCCTTTTCCAATGAAATTCAGCTGGATTCTACAAAAAGCATCTGTCAGTCTGGAGGAAAACAATAACCATGGCCAAGTCATGCTAATACCCTCAGCTGCCCATTTCTGGAGTGCTCTAAACAGACATGAAATAGGCTCACTGGAGAAGATCAAGAGTTTGACAATCCTTTTTTGTAGAAAGGTGGCTTCTTGGAAAAAGAAGATGAAAATATCAGGTGGAAGAGTGATAAGGTTATTCTCACTGGAAACGCTGTTGTGGTGGTTTGTTTATTTACCTGAACCAGAGGAGTGTGGTGAATGTTCGAGCCATGGGCATGCCTTTTGCTACCATGACAGAGAAGAGGGATGTGCAACTACGACAGACCCCAGGCAGAGCCCAGCCTATGGGCAGCTTCTCAGGGCCAACAGGGGAGTAGATGATGCCACTGCCATTAGAATGAAAGGTGACTGAGGAGGGCAACAGATACAATGTCAAACGAAATGCAAGGCCATTTGCAGAAGGAGTGAGAAATCAAAATGGTTTCGGAGCAGGGAGTTCACTCTGGAGCTGATCACCAAGGAAGAAAAGATGACATGTCTCTAGAGATCTAGTTCACTATCAAGGAGGCATTTGAGAGAGATGAAGGAAACAAGAAGGGTGCTGGAAAGAACAAAATGATGAGCCGTGCTCACAGAGATACTGATAGAAAAACATGAAAAAAACCAGAAAGGCTTTGAAGAGCAGCATTGGGCTTTGAAGGAGCTTAAGAAAAATAATAAATCTTCCTAATCACAAGAATTAGAGTCAACTACGATGAGGCGTCTAATTAGGTTCACTAATCAATGTAAAGAGTTCATTCCAAAAAAATCACTTCACAGAAAAATCAGATGCTCCCCTTTAACCTTGAAAATCTTACCTTTTAGATAAACATCATTAGGGCAAGGTTTTGTAGGTAAAATGAGTTCAACAGTAATTACATGCAAAATAAGAAAGGATGGGAGTTAACAGTAAAAGCTGTATCAGGTAATGGGCAGATAAGTGGCTTGTGATGGTATTAAGAGCTCTCCCAGTCAGGGTCCTCCCCTTCTGTCTCCTACTTCTCCTTTCTTTTTCTTTCTCTCTCTCTCTCTCTCCCTCTCTCCCCCATAGAAGCACAACTTACTCTGGGAAGATTTCTGATTTCTCCTCTTCTGTGCTCTCATGGCGCCTTGCTTATACTTCTATTACAATACTTATCACACCCCATTTCGTACCTCAGGGATACTGCAGGTTCGGTTCCAGACCACCACAATAAAGCAAAAATTGCAATAGAGCGAGTCACACAAATGTTTTGGTTTCTCAGTGCACATAAAATTTATGTTTACACCATACTGTAGTTTATGAAGTATACCATAGCATTATGTCTAAAAACACAAGGTACATACCTTGATGAAACAAAATTTATTGCTAAAAAATGCTGACCACCATCTGATCCGTCAGCAAGTTGTAATCTTTTTGCAATCATAACATCAAAGATCACTGATCACAGATCACCATAACAAATATACTAATAAAAACGTTTGAAATATTGCAAGAATTTTACCAAAATGATACAGAGACACGAAGTGAACAAATGCTGTTGGAAAAATGGTGTCAACAGACTTGCTTGATGTTGTTAAAAACACAATAAAGTGAAGAACAATACAACAAGGTATGACTGTAATTCCTGGATGATTCTTGATTCCCTCAGCCCCGAGGGATCCTGGAGAGAAAGGACATTGATAGGCAAGCTGTACCCTCAGTGGTTTGCACAGCACCCAGCTCAAAGCAAGTGTTCAGTGAAGGTCAAACAACACTGAGGAACAAGTGAATAACTAAAAGAACAGATGGATGAAGTTACTGTGCAACGAGTACCTTGCTGCTGGCAAGAATAAAATTGGCATCCAAATAACCTAATTCCATCACAACATGAATACCTTGAAAAGGATCAATCCCAGAGACTTTTCTTACCGTGGAGTAAACACGTTATTTATAAACCAGGCTTTCCAACATCTTTTTCTGGTATTTGGCATATAGTTGATTTGTGACACCATGCTTTTTCACAGAAATTACATCTTTTATCAATCTGAAAAATCAAACCTAGATGAAGTACCCTAGGTAAGGCTCCAGCCACAGCCTTAAATAGTTAAATACTATTTCATTTGAAATTCCTTTGCATTTCTTTCCACAATACTACTAATATTTCCAGAAATCTCGACTTCTTCCTCTGCTATTATAGATTTCTGCACAATCATTTCAAAATCTATTTTCTTTCATTTTTCTCATTTCCCATGTTCCATTTAGGAGATAATGTAAATGCCTAAATAGGAAGCAACTCCAAACATAAGGAAAATGATTCCTTTTTTATCAGTGATAAGATCTAAAAAAGAAAACAGGAAGAAAAAATATTCTGGGCAAAGTTGAATAACTCTGAGGGACATTAATGAGATAACTATCTATGCATACAATCTGATTTGTGGATTCAGTTATTACACATAGTTGTTTTGAATGCATTATTTAATAGGTGATATTAAATAATAGATTAATTTAGAATTATTACTTTGTCCTTTACCACGACATTGAAATAATTTCATTTAATCTCTTCCCATGAATTTTGACCTCAAGGTCTTCCCCAACCCAGAGTCATTTTTCAAGTTCTCTAAAGTTTTCCAAACCTATCATCATCCCATCTGTCTAAGTAGTTTGAGATAAAGCACTTTTAAAATCTGTATTTGATGCTTTCATTGGAAATCTCAAGCAAAGTCACAAGAATCCAATTGTATAATATTAGGATTCATTTCCCCATTTGTCTAGTAGGTAAATATATGTGATCTCCACAGTGTGATCAAAACCTGAAATTTGTCATTAAGTGATTTTTAAAAGGCACATATATGACACTCAATACTTGCAATTATGACAATATGCTCCCAGGAATAATGACTCATTTTTTGTTGAGGGATTTTTTTTTTTGCCTCCTTTAAAAATTTATTCTACAGATAATTTCTATAAAAGCCCCAAACTGGCATAGCTAATGTCCTGTTTTTCCCTACTCCAAATACTCTGCCACTCAAAATCAAAGAACTGACAGAACACCTGTTAATATAAGAACATTATAAGGATTTGAATTTAAGGGAATTCTTTTTTTCTGAGGGATAAAAAAGGGGGAAATAACTTGTATTTGAACATACACAATATTTTCTTTCTCCCTTGTGGCAACAACCATTCATTTACATCTATTTGGCATGAACTAAATTTGGCATTAGCTCTAGCAAACCAGATGCTTAAGCAGATGAAAGCCCAGACTAGTGTCTTTCTCAGTAGACACTGTTTTTACTCAGGCTGTGTTGGTTTTTAAGCATTTGCAAAATTGGTAACAAGATATTCCAATTTTTAAATTGCTTTGTGAAGTTGAGTGATTTTTGTTTTCCATTTTCAATGTGTCTCTTTTCTCTTTTCCTTGCATTTCTTAGAGCAATCACAAATGCAATATATGTAGCTTCCCATGTCAGCAAATTCATTTCAATGTGAAGAAGACTTTACCGCATTGAGTCCCAAGGTTATGCAAGTTGTCAGACAAACTCCAAGAACCAAGTGTCTCCCTTCAAAAAATTTCTAGCTCTGTAACAGCTTCCCGCAGACATTTTACATATTCCCAGCTGAGCCCCCAGTAATACTGTCAGTTTCTTGCAACCTCTGTAATGAGCCAGAACTGGATAAATTTATTCAAAATTCTCCTCTTTGCAAAATTCAGCATTGCTTTTCCACTTCCTATCATTATTTTATTCTCTTGTTTCAACAGCACATCATTTCTTTTCCACGTTTTGTCTTTTTTTATCTGCCATTACTACAAAGAAGCAGTTCGACTATTTGATTTACCATGTTCAACATGTGATGCCTGATTCCGGCACTATTCTCCTGATTAGATATTCTGCCTTTCTCATCCTGGGCTATCTAGACCACCTAAAATGTGCGGAAGCAGTTTAGTAATAGTGGTTAGACACTGGTGCCACTGGCTTGATTTTAATCCTGGCTCCACTATTTACAGTCTGATTGACCTTGAGCAAGTCAGTTACCTTTTCCGTGCTTCGGTTTCTTTGTCAATATAATTGGCTCATATGAAGATTAAATGAGTTAATATATGTAAACCATCTAGGACAGTACCTAACACAATAGTAAGGGTTCAAAAAACATTAGCAATAACTTTTCCTATAGATTATATTAGGAGATAGCTGTGGTATAATGAACAGAGATCTATTGGTGAAACCTAATCCACTTTCATGTAAGAGTATGAGAAACGCACCATGTACGAACTCTCATGACCATTTAAATACCTGGGTTCTAGAGCCACAGTGCCAGAACTGGAACTCAGGCTTCACCGCCTGTTAATTGTGTGACCTTAGACCAATTTTTTAACCTCTACATGCCTCAGTTTTCTCATCTACAAAATTGGGAATACAATAATAATCATCTGAGAATTAAATAAAATTCTCATCTAATATGAGAATTAAATAAAATTCTTCATGCAAAGCATGAAGAATTATGTATGGCACATAAGAAACAAAAAATTTATTAGCTAAAATCATCATTATCTTCAATCCAATTTGGTATGTATTTAATTAGTACCTACTACACACAATGCACTATATTGAGTAATACAAGATCCAGAACATGGGCTAAAATATCCCTATCCTCAAGGAGCATATCATATATTAAGGTTCAAGTCAAGTAGATAAAACATTAATACAAGACAAAATGTGAAATGAACGAGTTCAAAAGTCCAATAAAAGGGTTTTGTGTATTCAGAGAGGATAAGGGGAGCATATCTGGATGGGGGTAATCAGAAACCTTCTTGTAAAGGAAGTACTTTTGGAACCTTGAATAATGGGTAGACTTGTAACAGGCAGAGAGACTCAACTGGGAAATTCCTTAATGAGAGGAATTACATTACAATAGAAGGAAAAGATAAGGTTGTACTTAGGTAAATGAAGGTATCTTTATTGCCTGGAACATTATCTAGGAAAATTGGAACCTCTAAGAGTGGAAAGACAGTGTGAGCTAAAATTATGGAGGGTTTTGAATACATTACAAATTGAGGGAACAGAGTAATGGCAATCTAAACACTGCTTTAAGGAGATCCGTCTGATGCCAATGTTGAAAATGAACTAGAATGAAGGAAAAGAAGGAAAAGGTGAAGAACCCAGTTCTCCTTTTGTGTTCCTTAATTGTGATTTAAGTGGCTTACAGTAAAACAAAATATAAGAAAATGAAATTAATAGAGCAAAATACATTAAAATCAAGTAATAGAATGACAAGAGAAAATTTCAGAGAAGAAAAAATTGCTGAAGGCTTTTTCCTGTGCCTGCTAGTAGGCAAGGCAATGAGGGAAACTTTCAATTGATTAAATACCTCACATTATCTAGTACAAGAAGGGCACAAATTCATGGTGAAAAACACAGGTTTTCCTGGTTCTTAGAGGAATCTTCCCAGTTGAACTTTTAAACAGATTCATTGTTTTCCCCCAAATTCATAGATGTCCCCTAACAAGATTTTGAATACCAGAAAGCTGAAGTAAGAATGTTAAAACATCCTTCTAGAAAACCAAATCTATGAAGATGGTGGTGAGGAAAGATATTTACAGAGTGATACCGTTTAGCTGTCCAACTTTGTATTGATATTTATTGATAGCAGAATTTAGCTTTAAACAAAGCAGAATAAACTGACAAACCTAAGATAAAAATTATGTAACAATAACACAGAAATCTTCTCAAGAAACAGAGGCAGCCTGCCAACTACCCGTTTTATGGCCTTGAGGGCTTCAGTGCTCTCTAGAGAGAAGCAATCTTGTAAAGGTTCATACACTGGAGCCAAACAGGAGAATTCTGCAATAGATGTTCTTCCAATCCTCCACTCCTACCTGGGAATTCAGTCCATTCTTTTCTTCCTTCCTTTGACCTTCCTTCCTATCTTCCTTCCATTAATATTTAGAATGAGCATACGCTAAAGAGCTTGTCCCTGTCCTAGGTGCTGATGCTGTAGTGATCCATGACTCAACTGCCCCTGTTGCCAAGGAACACATTGTATAGTAAGGTTGATGGGAAGGAAAGCATGTAATGACAACTGGAGAGAAAAACACTAAATAGGATACACAGAGGACTCTGGGGGAACTGGGAGTTCCTCCCTTCAATCTCAGCAGGGAATGGAAAGAGCTAGTCAAGGAAGGCTTCCCAAAGGTGGTGACAATTACATCTAGTCCTCTAGATGACAAGGAGATCATCTCCTGAAGGGGAGAAGAAGCAAGACCACATACAAAGGCCTGAACTAGAAAGAATACATGGCTCTTTGACAAGGAGCTCTGCTTGCACTCTCTTGTGCCACTTTGTGTTGTTATTGGGATGGGGAGAGGGGGTAGAAATGGTGAACCTGGAGACGGAAGCAGAGATCAGAATATGGAAGGTCTTTCATGCTGTGCTCAGTTGACTTTCTTTCAAGGCCAAAGGAAAGCTGTTCAATGAGAAGTGTTAGGTAAGGAAGTGACATGATCCTATTTCCCTTTTAGAAAGTTCAGGCTGAGTGCGCTGTAGAAATAGATTTAAGTGGGCTAAACTATAGGCAGGACACAAGGTAGAGAAGGAACAGAGATTGGGAAGTCACCAAAGATGAGAAAGCCTAATGAGAAAGGAGGGGTAAGTGAGAAAGAAGAGAGATGGCTGGATTCAAGAAATAAAAAGGAGAGAGATAAGGGGACTTGATGAATAAGCAGATATGGTTTGCTACCCTAGTTGAAAGTCAGTTACAAACCCATAATAGAATAATAGGTAAAGTAACTTATCCAGTAAATTCCAAAGATAGTAATGAATTAATAGCATTTCCCAGTTCTCCTCAGAACTAGCTTTTAGAATGGTATATAATGGATACTAATGAAAATAATAATTTATAAACTACACCAAGCACTAACCATTGGACAGGCACAGTGCTACCAGCTTTACATGTATTTTCTCGCTCTATTTTCCCAACAACACTGTGAGGTAGGTACAGTTATTATCTCATATTACATATAAGAAATGTTAGGCAGTGTCACCCATATCATTCATTTTTTGGTTGATTCAATAAACATATTACTTATTTTGTATGTACCAGTCATTATGTTAGGGGATACAGAGGACAAGGAAAAAGAATACACGGTATTTGCCCTAGAGATGCTCATAGCTAAGTGGGAATATCAAATACTGATAAATGGAAAATTCCACTGTGGTGTATTAGGTGCCATCACAGCAGTCTGGCCCAAAAACTATGGGAAGATTTTGGAAACAGTCATCTTTAACGAAGAGGGGAAACTTCAGCTCAAATGTACCTATCAGCATAGATTCCCATTGGCAGATAAAAGCCAATAGTTGGGCTACTGTCTGCAGCTGGGCTGGCTGTGCGGTGAGTAAACTTCCCTAGCCATGAGAGAAAGGGGTAGAGTGGGGAGAGTGGGTTATGGTAGTACGGGTTCATGTAGCATTGGAGGTAGGGGGACTTCAAGCCAAAAATCCATCCCTTCTCCACTCATCAAACCATGCCTCTGGTTCCAGGTCTATATCTGCCCAGAGGAAAGTACCATACAGGTCAACGGCAGCCATGGCCAATGACATGTTTAGTGTCCAATAAAAGGAATAATACCATCATTATTTTATAACTGACTTCTCCCTGCTTGCCTTGTTCTTCAAGAAAGACCTCTAGATAGGGTTGAAGGTAGTCATTTCCTCCTCAAATTAAATCCCCTCAAACTAGCCTTTGGTTTTCCAAACCCTGAGCCCTGACATTATACATAATGAGGATAGGTGAGATTAAGGCAATATAAGACAGAGTCTTTTGGAAACCATAAGGACTTTTTCAGGTCTCAGTCCAATGTCTTTAACTTATGGCCCAAGAACCATGGTAGGATCCAAGGGTTACAGCTGAGACACAGAGGTTTCCAAAATATTATTAAGGATTTACTATTTTTTTCAATCTCCCTTCTATCTGCAAGCTATTCCTGCCAATAAAACTACTGTAAATTTTTATAGTCATTGCTTTTATTTCCTACTTGAGTAATAAATATTTCCCAGCACTAATAAAATTATCATTTTTGTTTGTGTTTCTCCCACCTATGACCTTAGAATTACTGTAAATAAAATATATTATAATAAAATGACAGTAAACATTCAAACGAGCTCAGTGTTTTTCATTTTCTTATGTACACTCTCTCTTTGAAAGAGAGATTCAAAGAAAGTAAACCATGGAAGATTGTAAAGCAGTGAGCATGGAGTTTACAGTCCATGGTTCTATTTGTATAGCAAAGAGTCATGGGCCCAGTGCCTGTTAACTGGGTATATCATGTCTAGACTCTTGAGCTTAGAGGCTCAAGGAAGGAATTCAAGAACCCCCTTTGCAGTAGTGCTGCGGTACTCAGAGATGCCCATGTGTGAAAAATTACACCGGTAAAAATTCCTTCCTCACATAAACAAGACCAGGGGAAAAGACAGGATTATCTAGGAGGGAGTGGAAGCATTCTGAACTAGCTCAGCTTTATGGTACCTTATTTATTATTAAAATGACAATGTATATTTTGTAGGCAAATGTTATGGCACCAATTAACTCATTAACAACCTCTAGAGAGAAGCCAGCCTCCTTTGCAGGCTGGTTTGCACAATTTTAATGACCCAGATAAGAGAAAATCAGTGTGCCAGGTTCTGGAAAAGGCCCAGGACTCTACGAACAACTTTGATTTCTTCACTACATCATCTCATAGAAGAGTGTGAACTGTGCATTAAAATAGAAAATTCCTCAATACACAGACGACAAAATAGGTATGGCTAATTTAAACCAGCAATGTTTATGGCATTTACGGCATTCAAATTTAATAGAAAAAAAATCAGACTTGATTCCCTCCCCCTACCTCTTCTGAGTTGGAACAGGAGCTAGTTTATTCTAGAGTCCACATTAGCCAAGCCGGCTGGGCTTTCTGACTGGGTAGAGTAACGTGAAGTGTGGGACAGAAAGGAATTTGAAGGCTAGCTCAGCCTCTAAGGCACTGACTGTTTAACAGGCAACACTGATGTCATCTATGATATTCTGAATGACATCCGATGTGGTACCCTGGCCTCCAATGTCTGGAGTTTGGATGTCTTTGTTCTCCATGGATGCCAAGACTGCAATACGAATGGAGGTGGCAGAGGAATGGAACTTGAGGTAATCCAGAATGATACAACTTGCCAGCAGCACGGCAGTAGGGTTGGCCACATTTTTATTGGTTATAGTCTTGCCTGATTGCCTTGAGGCCATTTCAAACACCGCATATATGTGGCCATAGTTGGCACTAGGCACAAGGCCTGCTCCCCCAACCAACTCTGTGCAGACGTTATTGACAATGTTGCCATAAAGACTGGGCATCACCATGACATCAGACTGCTGGGGCCAGGATACCAGCTGCATGGTGGTGTTATCCACAATCATGCCCTCAAAAATGAGCTGAGGATAGCAGGATGCCACCTCCCTACAGCACTGGAGGAAGAGACCATCTCCCAGTTTCATGATGTTGGCCTTGTGCACAGCCGTCACTTTTTCACACCCCATCTGCTGGACCAGCTGGAAAGCATATTCAACAACATGCAAAAGCTTGGCCTTAGGAATGATCTTTAAGGCTCTCTATCACTCCTTTCACATTCTCATGCTCCAGGTTGCTGTATTCACCCTCTGATGTCTTGTGCCTAGTTTCCACACCTAGTAGACTCTTAAAACGAATGACGCTGACATAGAGATCTAGAGTACTGCGAAACACACTGTTTTGTGATTTGTGAGATGGTGGTAGGCTGTAGTCAGTTTCAAAGTTACCCTTCAAGGCCACGTGGTTTTGATGGACTGCCATGATGGCACTACGAACTTCTTCCTCTTCACTAGAAGTGGAGGTAATCTGCACTTCCTCAAAGTCCACGGGCACACACACATGTCTGAACACATTCTTGTTGCACAGCATAAGTTCAGGTCCAATGCCATCCCCGGGAATCATAGTCACAGTGTGCCACCCACCATACTTAGCTGCTGGAGGAATGTTGTGTTTAAAAGAGAAGCTCCTCAGTGAGGTCTCATGGCCAAGGAAAATCTCCCAAGAGTGGCCTAGAATAGTTGGTGGGAACGTGGCCTTCACAGAGCACCTGGCAGCTGTCAGCATCTTCAGTGCCATGATCCATAAGTAGAGATTTAATTTATGTAAAAATACGTGCTTTTCCTCTTGGCTTGAACTGGCTTCTTTTAGTGGAATTCTAGATCCAAAATTCTTGCCTCGGTCACAGTTGTCTCTCCTTCCTTGTACTCTATTTTGGACAGACATTCTACTGCAGTGAGAGACAGAGTACTAGTCACAAGGAGATGTGTTATAGAGTAGAAAATACACTTTGGAATTGGAGAATTCATTAAGCACATTCAATGTACCCATATGACATACTTAAAAATAGACTTCATATTTTATAACTTTTAGGTTCACAGAAAAATTGAATGGCAGGTATAGAGATTTCCCATACAAAGATTTCCTTGCCTCAAAACTACAAATCAGCCCTTCTGTTTATTTTTTTTTCCCAGAAAGCTAGCTATTAAGCAAGTACCAGCACACCATTGTTAATACCTTCTCCCAAGTAATATGTTTCCTTCACTGGGATTAGCACTCATGTCAGGTCTGTCAGAAATTTAAATCTTTTTCTAATAAGTTCAAACAATTTATTATTCTCCATTAATTATATTAGGAAACAATCCAAGGGCCTATTTATAACTTCAATTACAGTTGTTTTAATTAATTAAAGCTATTGATGGGATCTGAAATTTGTTTTGGTAACAATTTAGTTCTTGATTACAGAAAACTTTCTATTGATATTATTTATCTTTATTACATTTGTTTTATAGTCCATCAACTTCTACCAATTTTTCTCAGTCATTTAATAATTAAACTTGAAAGTAATGCCCCCAAAAAAGATTTCCTTGCCTCTACAAAGGCACAGTCTCCCCAGCTATCAAGATCCTACACAGAGTGGTACATTTGTTACAACTGATGACACTACAGTGACACCTCATTATCACCTAAAATCCATTGTTTAAATTAGGGTTCACTCTTCATGTTGCAAATTCTGAGTTTAGAGAAATGTATGACATATATCATCTAGTAGATTCATATAGAGTAGTTGCATAGCCCTAAAAATCCTCTCTGCTTTGTCTCTTCATGCCTCCCTCTCTGCAACCACTGGTAACCACCTATCTCCTTAGAGTCTCCAGAGTTGTGCATTTCCCAGAATGTTGTATAATTGGAATCATACACTCTGTAGCCTTTTCAGATTGGCTTCTTTGACTTAGTAATATGCATTAGAATTTCCTCCATGTTTTTTCATGGCTCTGTAATGCATCTCTTTTTTGCACTGAATAAAATTCCATTGTCTAGATGTACCACAGTTTATCTATTCACCTACTGAGGCACGTCTTGGTTGTTCCCAAGTTTTGTGAATGATGAACAAAGCTACTATAAACATCCATGTGCAAATTTTGTGTGGACATATGTTTTCAGCTCATGAGGGTGAATGGCAAGGAGCAGAGTTGCTGAATCGTATGGTAAAAGTATGCTCAGTTTTGTCAGAAACTGCTAAACTGTCTTCCAAAGTGGCTGTACCATTTTGCATTCCCACCAGCAATAAATGAGAGTTCCTGCTGTTCCATATCCTTGCCAGCATCGGTGCTGTCAGTGTTCCAGATTTTGGCCATTCTAATAGGTTTGTAGTGGTATCTCGTTGTTTTAATTTTCATTTCTCTGATGACATATGATGTGTAACATCTTTTCATATGCTTATTTGCCATCTGTATATCTTCTTTGATGAGATATCTGTTAAGGTTTTTGCCAATTTTTAAAATCAAGTTATTTGTTTTCTTACTGTTGAGTTTTCAGGGTTCTTTGTACTTTAGATAACAGTTCTTTATCAGATGTGCCTTTTAAAAATAATTTCTCCCAATCTGTGGCTTGTCTTCTCATTCTCTTGACAAAGTCTTTTTGCAGAGCAGAAGATTTTAATTTTAGTGAAGTCTAGTTTATTATTTCTTTCATCGATCCAGTCTTTGGTCTTGTATCTAAAAAGTCATCACCATACCCAAGGTCATCTATAACAGATTTTCTCCTAGAAGTTTTGTAGTGTTTCATCGTACATAGAAGTCTATGGTCCATTTTAAGTTAATCTTGGTGAAGTGTTTGAGGCCTGTGCCTAGATTCATTTTTTGTATATGTTGATGTCCAGTTTTTCCAACACCATTTGTTGAAAAGACTCTCTTTATTCCATTGTGCTGCATTTGCTCCTTTGCCAAAGATCAATTAACTATTTACATGGGTCTGTTTCTGGGCTATTATCTTCCATTGGTTTATTCATCTGTTCTTTTGCCAACACCACAGTGTCTTGCTTAGTGTAGCTGCACAGTAAGTCTTGAAGTCAAACACTGTCAGTCCTCCAGCTTTGTTCTTCTCCTTCAATGTTATGTTGGCTATTCTGGGTCTTTGGCTTCTACATACAAGCTTTGGAATCAGTTTATCAATATCTACAAAATAACTTTCTGGTATTTTGATTACGTTTGCATCGAATCTTGGAAAGAGTTGATATCTTGGAAACTTAACAATATTAAGTTTTCCCATCCATCAATATGGAATGTCTCTCAATTTATTTAGTACTTCTTTAATTTCATTCATCAGAGTTTCATAGTTTTCCTCATATAGATCTTATATATATGTTGTTAACGTTTATACCTAAGTATTTCATTTTGGAAATGTTAATGTAAATGATACTGTGTTTTTAATTGAAAACTGGTGTGTAAGAAAGCAATTGACTTTTGTATATTAACCTAGTAACCTGCAATCTTGCTGTAATCACTTATTAGTTCCAGGAGGTTTTTCTGTTGATTCTTTCAGGGTTTCTACATTGATGATATTGTCATCTGAAAATGAAGACAGTTTTATTTCTTCCTTTTCAATCTGTATACTTTTTATTTCCTTTTCTTGTCCTATAGTATTTGCTAGAAATTCCAGGGTAATACTGCAAAGGAGGGGTAAAAGGGGACATCCTTGCCTTGTACCTGATATTACTGGAAGAGCTTCGTGTTTCTCATCATGAAGTATGATGTTAGTTGTAGATTATTTGTAGTATTCTTTATCAAGTTGATGCAGTTTTTCCTCTACTTCTAGTTTACCGAGAGCTTTGTATAATGAATGGGTGTTGAATTTTGTCAAATGTTTTTCTGCATCTATTGATAGGATCATGTGATTTTTCTTGTTTAGCCTGTTGAAGTGATGGATTACATCAACTGATTTTTGAATGTTGAAACAGCCCTGCATAACTGGGATAAATATCACTTGATTATGGTGTATAAGTCTTTTTATACATTGTTGGATTCAATTTGCTAATATTTTGTTAAGAAGTTTTGTACCTATGTTCATGAGAGATACGGGTCTGTAGTTCTCTTTTTTTGTAATGCCTTTGTCTGCTTTTGTTACCAAGGTAATGTTGGTTTCATAGACTATGTTATAAAGTATTCCTTTTCCTTGTGTCTTCTGAAATATATTATAGGGAACTGGTATAATTTCTTCCTCAAGAGTGTGGTAGAATTCACCAGTGAACACAACTGGTCCTGGGGATTTCCATTTTGGAAGGTTATTAATTGTTGAATCAGTTTTAAAAATATATATAGGCCTCTTCAGATTGTCTGTTTCTTCTTGTGTGAATTTTGGCAAGGAATTAGTCCATTTCACCTACGTTATCAAATTTGTGAGTGAAAAGTTGTTCATAGTATTCTTTTATTATCTTTTTAATGCCCATAGGATCTATAGTGATGTCCCTCTTTTCAGATAGTAGTAATTTATGCCCTTTTTTTTCTTTCTTTTTTTTTTTGTTAGCTTGACTAGAGGCTTATCAATTTTACTGAAGTTTTCAGAGAATCAGCTTTTGGTTTCATTGATTTTTCTCTATTGATTTTTTTTTCTTTTCAATTTCATTGATTTCTGCTCAAATTCTTAATATTTCTTTTCCTCTGCTTACTTTGGATTTAATTTGCTTTTCTTTTTCTAGTTTCCAAAGGTGAAAGCTTAGATTATTGATTTTAAATCTTTCTTCCTTTCCACTATATGCATTTATTACTATGTATCTCCCCCTAAGCACTGTTTTCACCACATCCCATGAATTTTGTTGTGTTTTCATTTTCATTTTGTTCAAAATATTTTTAAAATTTGTGATTTCTTCTTTGACCCATATGTTATTTAGAAATGTTTGTTTAATCTCCACATTTAATTGGGGATTTTTTCAGCTATCTTTCTATTACTGGTTTCTAATTTAATTTCATTGTGGTCTGAGTGCAGACATTGTATGATTTCAATTTTTTTGGATTTGTTAAGGTGTGTTCTATGGCCCAGAATGTGGTCTTGGTGAGTGTTCTATGTGAACTTGAGAAGACTGTGTATTCTGCTGTTGTTGGGTAAAGGAATCTACAAATGTCAATTATACCCAGTTTACGATGACATTGTTGAGTTCAACTATGTCTTTACTGATTTTCTGCCTGCTGGAGTTCGTTCCTTTTATTGTTGTTAACTTTTTAAGAAACTGCTAAACACTTCCCCAAAATGGGATATACCATTTATATCCCTACCAATGTAAGAGAATTACAGCTTCACATCTTCATCAATACTTGGTATTATCGTACTTCTATTTTAGCCATTCAAATAGATTTTGGTGGTAGTATCTCACTATGTTTTTGATTTGTGTTTCCCTTCTCACTATGTTATGGAGTGTCTTTTAATATATTCTCCCAGATCAGAGCTACAAGCATTAACATCTGATATTTCTAGAAATCAACCACTCAACCGTGGAAGGCAGGCAAACTCTTAGATTCCCAAAGCTATACCAGTATAGCCAATAAATATACAAGTATATTTATTGGCAAATAAATGTACAAGTATATTTATTGGCAAATAAATGTACAAGTATATTTATTGGCAAATTTTAAACCAGGCACAATCCCATTCTCACTTAACTTTCGGGCACCACCACCCCTGATGTAGGTTAGCGGTTGTTTGGGGAGGTTGGTGACTTATTTACAAAGACTTCCAAAGGCTGTCAAAATTCAAGAAGATGAAGATGCAGACTTAATAGTGGCTACCACTATGTAACACTTGCCACATCTAAGGTACTGTGCTGAATATTTTATATACATCATAATCTGCCAAGGTAGGCATTATAGTTCCCATTTCACAGATGAAGAAACTGGCTAACACAGACTCTACAAATTCATATATTGTGAAGGAACAGAGAACTGCAACAGGTGAGGTGAATATTTCTAGGGGTCCTAGAGGCCTAGGCCAGTTTCTCATACTTGATCACCCTAGGATCTCATTGAAATGCAGGCACTAATTCAGTAGTTCTAATGAGGGAGGGGAGCAGAGTCTTCATTTTCAAGTTGTTCCCTAGTCATACAGATTCTACTGGCCTCTTATCACACTTTGAGTAGCAAGGGCCTGTATTTACATCCTCACTAGGTCCGGGCAAGTCGGGGCCAGCATGTGGTGTACTTAGAGGCTGCTGGGAATAAAGGAAAGAAGCAGTACTGCTCCTTTCTAAAAACTGATATAAAGTGGCTATAAAGTAGGAGCCAGCTGGGTACCTGCTTGTCACTTAATATGGCACGTAATATGGATAACAGCTGTCCACCACCAGTGCCTGAGGCTAGAGCAGATGATAATACCAGGAGAGAATGCTGGCAGAAAAATAAACAGACCCAACTACACAATTTTGTTTCAACCAGTGGGCCGCCCTTACATACACCCCAATCTTCTTCCTAACCCTGGAAAGGACATAAATCTTTTAAAGGTATGGATAAAGAAGGAAGGAAGCCCTGAGACTGGGAGTATAAACTGGATACTGATTGAGATTTTAATAGCCAGATTGACCTATAAACATCCCCAGATATTAGAAAAAGTTCTTAGCCTCAATGGGACAAAATTATGATATGTATATTCCAACATGCAGATATAAGAACAATAGGAGTGCCATGGTTTCACATATTTGAGTGGTAAGAGTTAAACTAAGTCTATTTTAAGTGTGACGCTGAGACAGTAAATGGGTTTAAGTAAGGGAGAGATATAATACAAGTTGCATTTAAAAAATGATCCTCTGGGAAGCAATTTGCAGAATAAATAATAAGGTGACTATTCTGGTGGCAAGGAGGCCAATTAACAAGCAATCACTGTGGTTCTCAAAAAGTGATCCCCAAACCAGCAGAATCAGGACCACCCTGAACTGCTAAGAAACGTAATCTCTTGTAACTATCCCTAGACATACTGAACCTGGAAGTCTGCAGTTGGGAACCCAACAATCTGTGTTTTAATGCTTCTGATGCATGCTGAAATTTGAGAACCACTGGGCTATGAAATGGTTCCAACAGGAAATGATGAGCAGTTGTACTAAGATGAAGGCAGTGAGGAAGGAGAGAAATAATTTCAGAGATATTTAGGAGATAAACAGGACTAGGCTATTGACCTGGGAGACATGGAATATTATTCTTAATGTTCTTAATGAACTGGGTGACTGATAATATAATCAATGAAAATGATGTACAACACTGAAAAAAGAGCAGTTGGGTTGGGGAAATAGAATAGAAAACGAGTTCAGTTTCAGACATGATGTGTTTGGGGAGCTGTAAGACATCCACATAAAGATGCCTGGTGCGTGGCCTAATAAATAAGTCTGCAGCTCCAGAGAAAGGATTGTGGGTGATGACAGAAATTCAGGAGTCATCAACTTATGGGAGAAAGTTAACCACACAAAAGTATATGAAATAGCCTCAAGCAGAGGTTTTCAACGTTGCTTCTGCCATGACAGATGATGAATGGCATTCATATGAGACATGTTCCCAGGAGTATACTCAAATTGTAATGAAAACCAAACACACACACACGTATGAACAAAAGTAGTTGGCCAAATAAACCACGGAATTCCCAAACTGTTTTTATAGGTCATATTTACAAAAGCATTTTACCTGCAAATGATTAGTAAAGCCATCTATTTACTGATCTCAAACATGACTTCTTTTTGAGGGAAAAAAATATATATGGATAATCTAATATAATAGTTACATAAAATTATATTTTAAAGACCAAATTCAGACCTCTACAGTTAATATTTAAAAAGTAAGCATGTACTAACAAAGAAAAATAATTCATATTTTATGGTTAAAAAGTATAGCACACAAAATTTATGTTTATTCATGATGTTAATATAAATGGTATTACTGCACATGTCCTTTGGATAATCACACTACCTGTGACTGGGAAACTGTAACTAGAGCCTCCTTATCATTTCTGTGCTATGCAGATAAAGATGCATTCTTTCTTCATCTCTCTCCCTTTTTCAAAAAGTATCCATGGGTAAAATCAAGGAAACAAATACAAGTATAAATCCACAGTTTACAATTATAGTATTTCAAAATTGCTCTATCAATGCTGCATCAATAACCACAGTTCCTGGGTATTTTCAGCAAACATAAAATAGGCTATGAATTATGAGCAATTCACTTCCAGCTAACTCTGATTCCACTTTTCCCCACACCAACAAGCCCACACCATTGAAATGCAAATGAGTGAATATGACATCCTTATAATGGTAACTCTGAGGTGAGTCTAATTATTAAAAATGTAAATCATTCACAGGAGCTTGTAACTCAACACTTATGAATAAGTGAGTGGTTTTGACATATGTCATAACTGATTGTGACACTGTAATGTGTCATATGTCACTAAGGTCAAGAAGTACTAGGCGAGGGCTTCCCTGGTGGCGCAGTGGTTGACAGTCCGCCTGCCGATGCAGGGGACACGGGTTCGTGCCCCGGTCCATGAAGATCCCACGTGCCGCGGAGCAGCTGGGCCCGTGAGCCATGGCCGCTGAGCCTGCGCGTCCGGAGCCTGTGCTCCGCAACGGGAGAGGCCACAACAGTGAGAGGCCCGTGTACCACAAAAAAAAAAAAAAAAAAAAAAGAAGTACTAGGCTAGAAAGATGACTGTAGACAAAGCACAGAAAAATTATGAAGACAAAACTGGGGACCATCAGTCTTCGAACCATGAAAGGAAGAGAGATGAAGTGATCTGGGAGGCAGGAGGAGAACAGAGAGAAAAGGATGTCATAGAAGCCAAGAGAAGTGTAACACTCAAGGAATGAATTGTCAGCAGTATCAACATCCTTTGAGAGGTTAAGTAAAATCAGAAGAATGATGGGGTCACTGACCACAACCATGAGGCTGTATAGGTTAGTGATTGTGAGCACTGGCTCAAAAGCTAAATTGTCTGCCACATATAACCTCTGTAACCTTTGTAATTTTCATAACTTCTTTTGGAACTTATATTCTAGTGGGAGTAGACAGCAAAAAATACATGAATGATAGATGGACAGATAAATGGATACAGAGATAGATAAATATATAAACAAGCAAGAAACAAACACATAAGTGGATCTTTTAATGTCAGAAGAGAGAAATGCTATGTAACAAATATAAAACCTGTTGCCTTCAAGGAGCTTGCATTCTAGGCAGAGTTAAATGGAATGAATATAGGTGGAATACAAACTGGCAGTGGATGGTAAATGATTCCTGAGTGACCCAGCTGGGAAGTGGAAATGAACAGGATGGATTGACCATGTATATGGGTAGGGATGGTGAGGGAAAGTGTTTCAGACACATCTGAAAGAAGGGCTAGCAGCAGATAAGTATAGAGGGAAGGAGAGGATTTCTGAGATGGAGGCAAAATTGAAAGGCCTGTAGGGTACACTAAACATTGCCATTCACCTGAAAGGAAAGGTTTATGTAGGAAAACAGTGGTAGACAAATGGAGAAAGTACACTGGGGTCAGAGGGTGTAGAACCCTGAATGGCAAATCTAAGAAATTTATGAGACCTTGAAGGCAGGAGAGAAACATTCAGGATTTTTGAAATCAAAATAAAAGGTTTTGAAAGATACCCCTTTAAAAAGGAAAACATGCACTTAAAAAAAGAGACAGTAAATTTTCAAGGCACAAGACCATTTATATCAAAGCTTTGCCTTAATGAAAGCAGAATTTTAAAATACACACCCACTCCCACCTATCTGCACATACACTCTTTAGAAAACTCTTAATATCCATTTCATGTTGTCCTATAGAACCAACTGATTATGAACATTGTTTTATCAATAATTTTCTAAAAAAGATCAATGCACAGAGACATAATTTGCTCCATTTTCTCTGTTGCACAATTAATGCAATTTCTCACCTGTCATTCCATCGCTATTCAATAACCACTGAAGAGCTGACGGATGCATAGTTCTCACAGAGGACTGTGGAGAGCCAGATTTAAAGTAATCCAGGGCTTCCCTGGTGGTGCAGTGGTTGAGAGTCTGCCTGCCGATGCAGGGGACACGGGTTCGTGCCCCGGTCTGGGAAGATCCCACATGCCGCGGAGCGGCTGGGCCCGTGAGCCATGGCCGCTGAGCCTGCGCGTCCTGAGCCTGTGCTCCGCAGCGGGAGAGGCCACAGCAGTGAGAGGCCCGCGTACCACAAAAAAAAAAAAAAAAAAAAAAAAAGTAACCCAGAGATGTCCTCCTTGTTTTCCAAAAGGGGATACATATTGTACAATACTGAATTGGCTGTAGAAGTCCTTGTTTGAGGAAGAGCTACACTTATTCTTACACTAAGAAGAGCTTTTCAGATACAGTTTTCATTTAGTAAAGGAAAAACTCCCACCCTGCCAAAAGGATATTGAGGTAGGGGTGGGGAGTCACATTATTCTTTTCTGGGGTGAGAAGCAGGTTGGCTTTTGAATGAAACAGTAAAGTTTAGAGTCAAGTCATAAAACTGACGCTTAAGCAGCAACTTTGGCCTTTCTGGAAAGACAGGTGAAGACTCAAGATTACAGGTTAATTGGAAACAGCTTTTTATCTTCCCTTCTAACTCAACTTTACAGCCACATGAACAACTCTATTAAATACTTTGCTATTACCTAGGGCATTAACTATGCCATTCAATTCTCTCTGCTGGTCTGGGAGGATTGTTGTCTTCCAAGAACTATTCACGAGTATAATCATTATATTTGTTCTTGAAGGCTCTGTATTTCAGAGGTTTCCCTTTGAACCAGGATCTGGCAAGAGAATCTCTTTGTGTTAATAATGACTAGATGCATGAGTTAACAAAGTCCTCTGTTACACCTATCTCAGTTTTTAGTTCAAAACACACACACACACACATTCCACAACTGTTGACACAAGCTGAGGTAAACACACACTGTGGGTTTTCTTAAAAATTCCCAATTAGCCTGAAATCATAGTCCCTATAAAGCACACTTCATACTTGTTAAGCCAGCATGAGCCAGTGACCCAAGTTTTGCAATCAGGTTATTATAATAACTACAGAATCTGGAAATTAGAGGGGACTTTCTGAAGCCAGCTATTTTAGCCAGCTGGTTTATCCCCTGTCAACATTACAAAGTAGGTGTGATTACACTAATCTAAAAAACCTTCTCCAAAGGATTCCCTCCAGTCTCCCCATCCCTGGCCTGCAAATGTTCTCCCTTCATTCAAGATGGACAACGGCCTCTACTGGGCACCATATCCAAGGCTGTGTGTTTGGTAGCACTTTATCTCCATCTGCAAAATGCAACTAGGAGGTAGGTGTTTTATTTTCATTTTATAAATAAACATAGTGATATGCCAAGAGGATAAGCAACTCTTATTAAGTTAGCAGAAGATTCAAACTCAAGTCTCTTCCCCCTAAGCTTGTGCTCTTTCCCCTGCATCATGCTGCTTTTTCTCTCCTGTGCTTCTCCATGTCTCCATGTGCAACCTTCCCCCACCCACTCGTATCCCTGAGAAGGGAAGGAAGACTCTCACACAAAAACCAAATCACCATGGTAGACGTTCAGGCATCTAACAGATAAACTGATGATTATGCAAAACTAAAAATATCCACAAAGAAATTTCCAAGTAAAGATGCTTAAATGCATGTACTTGCATCTGCTCCTTCCTGAAATCCCATTACGTTTCTCTTTCAATTTTTATTTTTTGTTTCTAAATTGTAAAACTACAAGGGCAATGAGAATGACAGAGAAGACAAGACAATTTTGTAAACTGGAAAGCAGATGAAGGAGTGATGACTGACTTTTCAGATGTGATAAAGCTGAATCCTAAACACTCAGAGAGAAAAGCCAAGAAACCATTTGTTTTGCAACACAGAACCCCAAAGCCTCAGGAACTGGCAACAACAGATACCCCTGAGAGTGGCAGGTAAAGGTGGGTGGAAAGTCTCTTTAATAAACAAACACCCAGATCATCTTCCTTATTCTGCTCAGTTACATGACTGCCCCCAGCCACCAACCTAGCAGAAGAACAGACATTTATGCTCTGCTCCGGGGAACACTATGCACAACTAAATGCAAGTTCCATGCTGAATTGAGGGGAAATAAGTGAAAGTTTATACAGCAAACAGAGTGCTGACAGGTGGACTTAGATTCCCTGGATAGGAGTTTTGAAGAGCAGTTTCTAAGAAAACCAACAACTAAAAATAAAATATTTAAAGATACTGACAATCGACTGATTCTCAAGAGAATGGACCAGACCATCCTATACTGAATTTCACTGTCAACCATCACGTCTCCATTTGCACAGAACTTTCAATTCATGTGTTATTATCCATATGTTAAGTGAGTGAAGAGCCAGGTTCAAACATGTGGAAAAGTTTCTGACATAAAAGACAGAAGCCAAAGCAAATCAGTAGACAGAAGCAATGAGGAGGATACAGGGACTCCATTAAGAGAACATTTCTGATACTCATATCAGATAAAATAGACTTTAAAATAAAGAATGTTACATGAGACAAGGAAGGGCACTACATAATGATCAAAGGATCAATCCAAGAAGAATATATAACAATTATAAATATATATGTACCCAACATAGGAGCACCTCAATACATAAGGCAACTGCTAACAGCTATAAAACAGGAAATCGAAAGTAACACAATAATAGTGGGGGACTTTAACACCTCACTTACACCAATGGACAGATCATGCAAAATGAAAATAAATAACGAAACAGAAGATTTAAATGACACAATAGACCAGATAGATTTAATTGATATTTATAGGACATTGCATCCAAAAACAGCAGACTACACTTTCTTCTCAAGTGCGCATGGAACATTCTCCAGGATAGATCACATCTTGGGTCACAAATCAAGCCCCAGTAAATTTAAGAAAATTGAAATCATATCAAGCATCTTTTCTGACCACAATGCTATGAGATTAGAAATGAATTACAGGAAAAATACGTAAAAAACACCAACACATGGAGGCTAAACAATACGTTACTAAATAACCAAGAGATCACTGAAGAAATCCAAGAGGAAATCAAAAAATGCCTAGAGACAAATGACAATGAAACACGATGATCCAAAACCTATGGGATGCAGCAAAAGCAGTTCTAAGAGGGAAGTTTATACCTATACAAGCCTACCTCAAGAAACAAGAAAAATCTCAAGTAAACAATCTAACGTTACACCTAAAGGAACTAGAGAAAGAAGAATAAACAAAACCCAAAGTTCGTACAAGGAAAGAAATCATAAAGATCAGAGCAGAAGTAAATGAAATAGAAACAAAGAAAACAATAGCAAAGATCAATAAAACTAAAAGATGGATCTTTGAGAAGATAAACAAAATTGAGAAACCATTAGCCAGACTCATCAAGAAAAAGAGGGAGAGGACTCAAATCAATAAAATTAGAAATGAAAAAGCAGAAGTTACAACAGACACCGCAGAAATACAAAGCATCCTAAGAGACTACTACAAGCAACTCTGTGCCAATAAAATGGACAACCTGGAAGAAATGGACAAATTCTTAGAAAGGTATAACCTTCCAAGATTGAACCAGGAAGAAACAGAAGATATGAACAGAGCAATTACAAGTAATGAAATTGAAACTGTGATTAAAAATCTTCCAGCAAACAAAAGTCCAGGACCAGATAGTTTTACAAGTGAATTCTATCAAACATTTAGAGAAGAGCTAACACCCATCCTTCTCAAACTCTTCCAAAAAACTACAGAGGAAGAAACAATCCCAAACTCATTCTATGAGGCCACCATTACCCTGATACCAAAACCAGACAAAGATACTACAGAAAAAGAAAATTACAGACCAATATCACTGATGAATATAGATGCAAAAATCCTCAACAAAATACTAGCAAACAGAATCCAACAACACATTAAAAGGATCATACACCATGATCAAGTGGGATTTATCCCAGGGATGCAAGGATTCTTCAATATATGCAAATCAATCAATGTGATACACCATATTAACAAATTGAAGAATAAAAACCATATGATCATCTCAATAGATGCAGAAAAAGTTTTTGACAAAATTCAACACCCATTTATGACAAAAACTCTCCAGAAAGTGGGCATAGAGGGAACCAAACACAGTGTAATAAAGGCCAGATATGACAAACCGACAGCAAACATCATTCTCAATGGTGAAAAACTGAAAGCATTTCCTCCAAGATCAGGAACGAGACAAGGATGTCCACCCTCACCACTATTATTCAGCATAGTTTTCGAAGTCCTAGCCACAGCAATCAGAGAAGAAAAAGAAATAAAAGGAATACAAATTGGATAAGAAGAAGTAAAACTGTCACTGTTTGCTGATGACATGATACTAAACATAGAGAATCTTAAAAATGCCACCAGAAAATTACTAGAGCTAATCAATGAATTTGGTAACGTTGCAGGATACAAAATTAATGCACAGAAATCTCTTGCATTCCTATACACCAATGATGAAAATTCTGAAAAAGAAATTATGGAAACACTACCACTTGCCACTGCAACAAAAAGAATAACGTACCTAGGAATAAACCTACCTAGGGAGACAAAAGACCTGTATGCAGAAAACTATGATACTGATGAAAGAAATTAAAGATCATACCAAGAGATGGAGAGATATACCATATTCTTGGATTGGAAAAATCAATATTGTGAAAATGACTTTACTACTCAAAGCAGTCTACAGATTCAATGCAATCCCTATCAAATTATTTTTTATGGAACTAGTACAAATCATCTTAAAATTTGTATGGAGACACAAAAGACCCCGAATAGCCAAAGCAGTCTTGAGGAAAAAAAACGGAGCTGGAGGAATCAGACTCCCTGACTTCAGACTATACTACAAAGCTACAGTAATCAAGACAATATGGTACTGGCACAAAAACAGAAACATAGATCATTGGAACAAGATAGAAAGCCCAGAGATAAACCCACACACTATGGTCAAGTAATCTATGACAAAGGAGGCAAAGATATACAATGGAGAGAAGACAGTCTTTTCAATAAGTGGTGCTGGGAAAACTGGATAGCTACATGTAAAAGAATGAACTTAGAACACTCCCTAACACCATACACAAAAATAAACTCAAAATGGATATGAGACCTAAATGTAAGACCAGACACTATAAAAGTCTTAGAGGAAAACATAGGAAGAACACTGTATGACATAAATCACAGTGAGATCTTTTTTGATCCACCTCCTAGAGTAATGGAAATAAAAACAAAAATAAACAAATGGGACCTAATGAAACTTCAAAGCTTTTGCACAGCAAAGGAAACCATAAACAAGACGAAAAGACAACCCTCAGAATGGGAGAAAGTATTTGCAAATGAATCAACAGACAAAGGATTAATCTCCAAAATATATAAACAGCTCATGCAGTTCAATATTAAAGAAACAACCCAATCCAAAAATGGGCAGAAGACCTAAATAGACATTTCTCCAAAGAAGACAGACAGATGGCCAAGAAGCACATGAAAAGCTGCTCAACATCAGTAATTCTTAGAGAAATGCAAATCAAAACCACAGTGACGTATCACATCACACCAGTTAGAATGGGCATCATCAGAAAATCACAACAAATGCTGGAGAGGGTGTGGAGAAAAGGAAACCCTCTTGCACTGTTTTTAGGAATGTAAATTGATACAGCTACTATGGAGAACAGTATGGAGGTTCCTTAAAAAACTAAAAATAGGGCTTCCCTGGTGGTGCAGTGGTTGAGAGTCCACCTGCTGATGAAGGGGACACGGGTTCGTGCCCCGGTCTGGGAAGATCCCACATGCCGCGGAGCGGCTGGGCCCATGAGCCATGGCCGCTGAGCCTGCACGTCCGTAGCCTGTGCCCCGCAATGGGAGAGGCCACAACAGTGAGAGGCCCGCATATCGCAAAAAAAAAAACCTAAAAATAGAATTACCATATGATCCAGCAATCCCACTACTGGGCATATACCCAGAGAAAACTATAATTCAAAAAGACACATGCACCCCAATGTTCATTGCAGCACTATTTACAATAGCCAGGTCATGGAAGCAACCTAAATGCACATCGACAGAGGAATGGATAAAGAAGTTGTGGTATGTATATACAATGGAATATTACTCAGCCATAAAAAGGAACAAAACTGAGTCATTTGTTGAGACGTGGATTGTCCTAGAGACTGTCATACAGAGTGAAGTAAGTCAGTAAGAGAAAAACAAATATTGTATATTAACGCATGTATGTGGAACCTAGAAAAATGGTACAGAATAACCGGTTTGCACGGCAGAAGTTGAGACACAGATGTAGAGAACAAACGTATGGACAGCAAGGGGAGAAAATCGCGGTGGGGTGGGGATGGTGGTGTGCTGAATTGGGCGATTGGGATTGACCTGTATACACTGATGTGTATAAAATTGATGACTATTAAGAACCTGCAGAATAAAAATCAAACAAACAGAAAACAACTAATACTAAACTTTCTTTGGGTTATTTGTATGAAAATATGTTAATATAAATTTTCAGGCATGACATGAAATTTCTAAAAATCTTATATGTTCTGTTATAATAAGTCATAATTCTAGTTATTACTTTAAAATGTATATCTCAGAAATAACTAAATTTCCTTGTCAATTGCATTATTATGAACTTGCATCAAATCTTTAACTGTGGTCATTTTTAAGTCTTTTGTCATTTACAGACAGTTCTGGGTGTACTCTGATGCTTTTGCAAACATGTTCCTATAAAAGGGTTTCATCTTCAAGGAATTCATGGAAAAGACTGACAAGTACAGGTTTCTGGTAGCTGACTATACTGCTGAACTGAATGAATAAGCATTTTCAGAACTCTAATGGAAAACTGATGAATTCATAAAAGTGCTAACAAAAGATCAAGATGAAAAACAAAATTAATTACATGGGACTGAGTGAACTGATGAGGATGATTATAATTTTTGTGACTTTCTGTTTGAATTAAAAAAAATCCCACAAGGACTCAGAGGCAAAAAATATACAAATTAATTTTCACTGCAAAGTAAAGGAGCTGTTACAGTGGAGGATTACTGGACTGAATGTCAATATTATGACATAGTATGAGTGTGTTTCATGTTTGGTAATTGCAATCATTGTTGCTTTTGTTGTGGTCATCCATTTACAATGCTTGGTGTCAGTTTATTTAACTCTTGTAAAAAATAAAATACAGTGTGTGTGTGTGTGTGTGTGTGAAAAACAAAACAAAACAAAACAAAAATTATAAATATCTAGATTGAAAAGGTCCATTGCGTGCCCAACAAAGTGAAGGAAAACTATCCCATATCATCAGGAAATTTAAAACTGCCAATTACAAAAAACAAAGGCTAAAATGTCAGAAAGACATTGGACTTCTCAAATTCCATACTGGAGCCTAGAAGACAATGTAAGAATGCCTTCAAAATTTTGAGAAAGGAAAATTATTTACAACCTAAAATATAAAGTCTTTTTAAATTGTCAGTCAAGGATGAAGGCAGAATTATCTACTAGACACGTATCTTTTGCTTACTACATGCCAGACAGTTTCCTAAGCAATTTTTTAGGTATTCATGCATTTAATAAAAGTAAGACATTTTTCAGAGAAGGTCTCAAAATTTTTCTCCCATGTACCCTTCCTCATATAATTAATGGAGAATGTACTCCATCAAGCCAGAGCAGTAAACCAGGAAAGAATATGCCTGGTATATTGGAACAGGGGCTACCACCCCAGGGAGGCAAAGGGGGTCCCCAGTATCATGATAAAGAGCAATTCCCAGGAGATGAGCTATGCCGTGAGCCTGTAAGTCAGTCGACCTTTGGAGGAGATTTATTCAAGAACATGAAAGTGTTAATGTCTTTGAGGGCATTTATATAACTGGTGAGAGTTTGGGAATAAATTATGATAAATCCACAGTAAACTAAGCAAGAAGACGAATAAACTAAATGATGACTAACGACAGGGGAACCGAGAATTGTGCAAGAAAGGAAACCAAGGGTACCTGATAGTAATTCATTTACCAATAGCACGCACATGGTCATGATAACATAAATGCAGAATATTGGTCTAACAACAAGATACATGCTGAGGTGTGCAGAAGACAGCCAAATCCCCCTTATATGGTGGAAAGTCAATAAAAAATGCCAAAGTTGGAAATATAAAGAAGTAGCAAAGACATGTGCTATTTAGAGATATGGACAAAAACACCAAAAAAAGAATGTTAAAATCATTCAAATTGGTTGCCTCTAGGGATAGGAAATGGGAAAAGTTCTCCAGGGGATAAATCATTTTTATAAATCCTTCTGGAACCGTTTAGCTCTTTAAGCTACATGTATGTATAAACTTGATAGAAATACAAATTAATTTTCAGTGTGCAGAGATTGTTCCTTTGAGGCAGCAAAGCATAAGGGTTAAAAGTCAACAGACTGCTTGGGTTCTAATCCTGGCTCTTTTACTTGTAACCATTTGACCTTGGGAAAACTGCTTCGAAATCTCTCTACCTCAGTTTCCTCTTGTATAAATGAGAATGATATCTTCCTCAAAGAGTTTCGTGAGGAATAAATGCATGCAATTTGAACAGTGCCCAGCTCAACGCATGTCTATCATCAGTATTATTAGTGTGAATGCCATATTTGAGGGTAATTTATATCAGTCTAAATAATAAAAGAATAATACTAAAACATGCCATTTCATTTTATTTTGATTCCAAATTGCACATATTGGCCCAAAAGTATAATGTAGGAAATTCTAAGAACCAACAAACTAACATTCTAAATAGTAATGATTTATTAAGCAACACTTTGATAACAATATAGTTGTTTAGTACAGTCATGTATTGTATGTCTATTCGAAAAGGTAGAGAAGGTTCTGTAATATTATATCCACATAAAGAATATTTACAGCACTTAATAGTTTAATATTCCTCCACTTAACAATTTGAGAAATTGATAGAAAATATTAATATGTCTTATGGGGAAAATGAATTAACTTGCATCTATAATTCTCCTCTTACCAAAAAGAAATGGTTTTAAAATCTGTCTTCATATTTTGTGAGCATGGGCTAATTTTTTAATATCTTAGGACCTATATGAGTTAAAATTCGTTCCTCTAAAGTATGACAAGAAAAGGGGAGAGGCTCCTCAATAACAAGACAGAATATCATTTGCCCTCACGTAGATAAGGGCTCTATCCGCTGTACATGTATTAGTCTGCTGGCTTAACCAGCTAGAAGAGAGACAAGTCTCCAGCAACTTAAAATACTTCTCTTCGCGGAGCTACAGTTTGGCATGGGATGTCAAAGGATGAGAACATACATACATAAGTGGTCAACTGAAGGTGAACGTTCTATATCCTTTTTGTCCCAAACTGCCAGAGGGTATGTTAAAAATGAAATACACGAGGATGCTCTAAGCTACTAATGAGTCAGGTTTGAATATCCATGGTGCCTGCCACTTCATCCTGAATCCCTCTGGCTGTACAAAGGGACATCTTATGAAGGCACTGTCATGAGATTAAAGCAGCCTCATGGACAGTAATCTGTCTTCTGAGGCAGCCTACAATACTTGTCAAATCTAATTACCAGCAGAACAGAAACCTATCACTTGTCTAGTACCTTGTTAACATGTCCCCAATGAGCTTACATGAAATGAATGCAATAATACCATAGTCCACTGGAAAAAAACCTGGGAGACATTGTCTAGGGTGCTCATCAAGGTCTGGGCGTCAGAAGGAATAGTATGTGATAAAACTAAGTAACTATTTTCAGACAAATATACAATGTGCCGGGTTTGTTCAAATTCAATTCAGTCACAGGTAGCAGTGTTACGCTTTCTCATATCTATGGACTGCTTGGGTGCTGTTCGATAAAAATATTTTGGAAGGTTGTATGTCAGCTCTGAATCTACATAAAGTGTCTAGAGATAAGTGAAGTGTCAGTTTGCGCATCTGAAAATTAATAAAAGCATTTTACTTTCATTCATCTCATCTGGAGAAATCCTAGTTCCTCATTCACAACATCTAATGCAATCACGGCAGTGTATCAAGAAAAAAAGTTCAACTCACAGTGATGTAACATTTGTATATTTAATGTTCTGTACGCAGACAGCAAAAGGGGGAGAAAATGAGGGAGGGTGAGAGGGAGAAAGGAGGAAACACTGGGAGAAATATTTTAGACTGTGGGTGATTCCTTCTGCCATTCCACTTCACTTGATGAGTATCTGCCATAAAACGAGAGAGTCTGAGATGGGAGATGGGAACCTGTTGTTGTGTGACTCAGTCTCTGTTATTCCTGCATGCCTCTAAATAGCATTAGTATTTTACTGAATGTGATTTTAATGTTTAAAGACACAGTATTTATTTTTGGTTGTCTTTAATGTGGCTTCAGATCACATTATCTTCAGCTGGTGCTTGACTAATAAACTTCAATCTCTTCTAACTCTTCAGGGAAAAAAAAATGGTTGTGTTAGACTCACTAAGTTCACCAGCTGCTCTGCCACCATCTTGGCTATCTCAATAAAGAGCTCATTTTTTTGGCTCACACTGAAAGCCTCAGAATCAACCCTCTTGACCCCTTATTATCTCATACTCACACCCAATCCATCAACAAATCCTTTTGGTTCTAAATTCAAACAATTGCTTCAATCCCACCACTCTGAAGACCTCCAGAGCTACAACTATAGTCCATCCTCATCTCGCACATGAACTATGGAAATATCCTATCTTGTCTTCCTGCTTCCACTTTTGCTTCCTTATAGAAGCAAGAGTAATCCTTTTTCTATAAGGAATCCTTATTCCTTATAGCCAGAGTAATCCTTTACAAAAGATAAATCTCATCATGAAACTACCCTGCTCAGAGAGACTCTACTGATTCCTCTGCATACATGGAATAAAATCCGGTGCATACCTTACCAGGACTTGCAAGTCCCTGGTGATCTGACCTTAGGTCCTCTCAGTGCATCGGCTACTATTGTTCTTGAACACTTACTCCAGCCGCCCAGGTCTACTTGCAGTTCCTTCAGCATCTCCAGCCTCAGGGGTTTCACACTAGCTATTCTCTCCGCCCGCAACAGTCTTCCCAGATACCTGCCTGGCTTACCTCTTCACTCGTTCAAGGCTCTGCTCAGATATCACCCTATCAGAAAGGCTGTTTACTGTTTATATCAGAGAACAGCCTCCCTCCATCCTTCACTCTGTAGCTTCTTATCCTGCTTTATTTTCCTTCTTGGTACATATCACTAACTGAAAACATGTATTTATTTGCTCATTTGTATTGTTTAATTCCCCAGCTGCAGGGACTTAATCTGTTTGGTTCCCTGTTATACACACAATATCTAGAACAAATCTTGGCACTCAATAAATATCTGTTGGCTAAACTGAGGAACTATGCTGAGCTGTACTTTACAGGAGATTTAAAGGATTTGATGATAATTCTGATTGTACATAAATTGCATCTCAGAATTTATTGGCCACACAGGACTCCACTCTAAAGTGTATGATCAGGACAACTCGATTCAAATTCAGCTTAAATTCAAATCTGCTAAGCAGGGTGAATTGCTTCATTGATATCAGCTGGGTTCCCAAGAGCTAGGCCAGCTAAATCCTGGAAATCATTTCTGAGAAAACAGAAAAATAATCGTCTTTTAACTACAGTGGTCTAGAGAAACTCCTCCCTGCTGTTTTATTTTTTCTTCTTTCTTCTGTAAAATACCAGTGTGACCATGACACTCTTTTGCTCTATGGAGATTAAAGTCCAAACTCCTTACTGGAGCCTTCAAGACTTCCTGGCTACTGGCCCAGCCTACCCATTGGACCCTTCCTGGAACTCTTTTCATCTTCTGTTTTCAACTAACCTGTGACCCAGCAGCAACATATTATACTTTGTTCCCCCAAAATACCATGAACAATTGTTCCTCCATGAACTTGCTCATGCTATTTCTCTGCATGAAATGTCTACCCCTCATATTCATTTAGCAAACTCCTACCCGTTCCTTGAAATTCATGTAAAAAGAAACCTGTTGGTAAAGCCTTCCCTGACCCCCTATTACAGAAAGTCACTCCCACTATGCTTTATAATACCTCTGTTAAGACCCAATAGACTTGTAAAGTTATCAAAAGATTACCCACACAGATTATAACATCCTTAAGGGCAGAGATGACATCTCATTCATTCTCAAATCTGCAAATACTAATGCAATATTTGGAATATAACAGATGCTCAATAAATGTTTAAGGTTGTTGGGCTTCCCTGGTGGTGCAGTGGTTAAGAATCCGCCTGCCAATGCAGTGGACATGGGTTCGAGCCCTGGTCCGGGGAGATCCCACATGCCGCAGAGCAACAAAGCCTGTGTGCCACAACTACTGAGCCTGCTCTCTAGAGCCCGCGAGTCACAACTACTGAAGCCCGCACGCCTAGAGCCCGTGCTCCGCAACAAGAGAAGCCACCGTAATGAGAAGTCCACGCACCGCAACGAACAGTAGCCCCCCCCTCGCCACAACTAGAGAAAGCCCCCCACAGCAACAAAGACCCAACGCAGCCAAAAATAAATAAATAAATTTATTTTAAAAAATGTTTAGGGCTTCCCTGGTGGCGCGGTGGTTGAGAGTCCGCCTGCCGATGCAGGGGACGTGGGTTCGTGCCCCGGTCTGGGAGGATCCCACGTGCCGCGGAGCGGCTGGGCCCGTGAGCCATGGCCGCTGAGCCTGCGCATCTGGAGCCTGTGCTCCGCAGCGGGAGAGGTCACAGCAGCGAGAGGCCCGCGTAACGCAAAAAAAAAAAAAAAAAAAAAAATGTTTAAGGTTGTTAAATCAATCACCTTTTCCCTGCTTCAACAGGCACAATATAAGGGGTTCTTTGTCCAAGACCAGACTTACTTAAGGTTCAAATTTGTCTTATCTCAGGGACATACTTTTCTTACTCCCCTGACTGCTGGCCACACTGCTGTGACTACACCGCTGAGTTCTCTCTTTCCTAAGCTTGGATCAAACTTCTGCTTCTCTGAATACTCCCATTAACAACAATTATGGCCACCATTTCCTGAGCTTCTGACTCTGCCAGTGCTTCTCCACCTTTCACATTTCATCTCTCCACAACCCTTGAGGGAACCATATGGGTTCACAGAGCGTGAATGTTTGGGCTAATGTTATGTGTCAACCTGACTGCACCACGGAGTGCCCAGATATTTGGTCAAACCTTATTCTGGTGTTTCTGTGAAGGTGTGTTTGGATTAGATTAACCTTTAAGTCAGGAGACGAGTAAAGCACTTCGACCTCCATAATAAGGATGGACCTCATCCAATCTGGTGAATGCCTGAATAGAACAAAGGCTGACCCTTCCCCAAGCAAGAGAGAATTATCCTGCCTGACAGCCTTCATACTGAAACACTGGTTCTTCCTGACTGATGGCCTTCAAATTGGTACCTTGGCTTTTCCTGGTTCTACAGCAGCTTCCAGTCTCTGGACTCCAACTGGGACACTGGCTCTGGGATTTTGGACATGGCTACCTCCACAACCATATGAGCCAATTCCTTATAATAACCTTTCTAACTATATATGTGTTTATATGTGTGTGTGTACATGTTCCCTATTGATTCTGTTTCTCTGGAGAATAGTGAGTAAGGAACTTTACCAAGACTACATTGCCAACAAGCTACAGAAAAAAAAATTCCACCCAGGTCTGTTTCCAGACCATGATTTAACAAACACCACCCACATGATATAATAAACAACTTTCACTTTAGCTCTGACTCTGAGGAAAGATTTTTTTTTGCTCCTAGATGAAATCTTGATCAAGTCCCATAACTTTTTTCCTCCCTCTTAGATAATGGAAAGACTTATGAACAATTGTCCAGCTCTAGACATTAATCCAAACTCCAGACTGTTTCAACCTCTAATCACTGCTGGGGTCTACTGTGGTTGGGCACTTCCAGTGGGAGAAAGGGACATGGTCCATTCTCTTTCCCCACCTACAGGTTTCCTTCTTCCTTAGGTGGCTAACTAATTATTTTTCCCCTTCCAGGATAAGGTTGGAGAGAAGAAACTAGGAGAAAAGGATGCATCTTAGATGGGAGGTGCAGTTGTATCTAGAGTAGGGATCTCTGGCAGCAGATATACAGTTATGGACTCTGTTGTGGGTGTTCCTCTCCTGCCACTACACTGACTTTGACAATGACTCTCTTTCAGGTGGCCACTATAGCTTCAACTCCTGATTCTCTTTCAATCCACATAATAGTCTCGCTGTTCCATTGTTACTTCCTTGCAACATTCTTGGCAAAACTTAAAATGGCTCCAGTGCAGCACAGTGGCCATGAGGAAACACCCAGGCCTCCTCTGAGGGCTATTCAGAGAGCGCTGCTACTTCCCATCACGGCAGAAGTTCCCCTTCACTTCAGCTCCAGAGCAGCTCACCAGCCTGTCTTCCAACACTCCCCAGGTGGGACTCGGGTTCCAGCTCACTGTGTCACCAAACTTCAGAAGCCACATATGAGGCTCCCCCAGTAATATAACTGAAGGGCTCCCAGGCTTGGTAAGAGAAATGGTACAGGCACATTTGGATGTGAAGAGGCTTGTAGGACAGATTTGTCCAGAAAATGTCTCCTCCAAAAATGCTAACTCCACTCCCTTGGACTTTCCACATCCTTGAAGTGGGTGAGGTATACAAGAGTCATGAAACTGGCTCAAAAATATCTACTTAGAAGTGTCCACTTGGTGGCCTGGCATCTCACTTTGAAATTCTACATTAATTGTGTCTTGGAGAACATTCTAACATCTCCTTGTAGTGGACACTGTTGTTCCCTCCCCTGTAAGCAGCTCTTTGCAGGAAACTGCCCTCAGCAGGAAGCCCCTTTTCTTGTCACCTTACCAAAGCTATATTGTAAGTAATTTTAAAAACAGGCACCCCCATGATCTACTCATCTCCAGCCCAAACACACCTTTCAAATCTTTTGATCACACAATACCTTGTCTAACTTGTCAGTTCTTTCCATAGATCAAGGAAGTAGAAATGAAGAATAAGTGATTAACAGATGACCAGATCTCTTCCCTAGCTTCCCCTTCAGTAATCTCTGGAACAAACTGTGTGACCAAGATAGCATCTAGAGGGAGATCCCGAGGAGTCGACAAGGCTGCCCACAAGGCTGTACACAGGGGGGTGGCGACGACTCTGACCCCATCTCAATGATTAACCGAGGTTACTTCCCTGTTTCCCTTTAAAAGCTTTCATGGCCGAGCAGAATCTTTGGAGGTTGTTTTCTGGGGGGTGTTGAGTCCACCATCTCCCCAGATTGCCGGCATTCTGGTTAAAGGCAACTTTCTTTTCTATCAATTTAGAGTATTGATTTTGTAAGCAGTGTGCAGCAGGAAACCCACACATCTCCTTGGGCCTTACCATTTCCTCACATACATGCCCAGGTCCCCCTTCCAGCATCTGCATTGCTGAGCCTGAGGGGAGGCTAGCAATAGACAAATGCTGGGAAATTCATTCTCCTCAGGAGCAGCCAACCAGCAACGACTCAGCCCCTGGGGGAGATAACTCTGGGCCACAGTTATCCAAAGTTCCCATAAGGATGGAGCTCCTGCTGCCCATAATTGTAACTCACTTCTCAAGTGAAGCACCCAACACTGGCCACCTCCCATTTCCTGTCTGACTCTGATTCCCTTACCAGTGTTTCCTGTGCTTGCCTCCCAAATAAAATCAAGTAGTTCAGATCCTTTTCTTATAGCCTGCCTCTGGGAAACCCAAACTCAGATACTCTTATACTCTTAGTCATTCTACTATATTGCCATTGGTTTGACACCCTGGGTCCTTCCCTCCAAGTTGGCACCCACAGCCTAGAGCAAGAGGCTTCAGGAAAGGGAGTCACTGATGAGAGCAGTCATACACCTACCACGACTCCAGGCTCCACAGTCTAACGAAGTGAGCACTTTTACACCCCTGGCAGTTTGATAACCTGAATATATTTGACCCCAGGGAGGCAGGCTGAGACCTGCTGTGTATTTCATGCTAACCAAGCAGTCCAAGCATGATGATGGCTTTAAGCTACTTATGACCTCCTGAGGCTAAAGTGAAGAGTTATATCGCCTTTGAAAGAAAGAAAAAAATATATATATTAGTAGATCCAACAGCAGATCTACCTTCCAAAACGTAATTGTTACCACGAAGGGCAACCCAGTGGGATTTGATTCCTACCTAGCTTCACACCCAGATCAGCAGCACTTCACTTCTGTTAACTACACAGTACAGATGTAAGTCCACTCCATGCAGCATTTGTGTGTTCAAGTCATACCAATCCGTATATATGTTTGGTTCCGTATATATGTTGGTTCCTAATATATAATTATATAGAGACTGTTCAGTAGAGGTAAAAAGTACATATCATATGGATATGAAGTAAAGAAACCTTGAAAAAACAAATGTCATAAGCATGAATGGGTAGTATAGAGTGCTTTTTATGTACCAGACACTCTGCTAGGCAATGAAGATGAGAAAGATAGCAGTTCTGCCTCTGAGGGAATCACAGGCTGGTAGGGGCGACAGCTATGTAAATAGAGGTGATATGTACACCAAGTGTTGGTATGTCTGTAAGAACTGCTTGCAGTGGGAGCAGAGAGGGAGTATGTTTGAATGCTAAGGAGACTGGGAAAGTCTTCAATGAGAAGGTAAGGCTTGAGTTGATGCTTTAAAGAGGAAGGAAATTTTCCTCAACGGTTAAAACCTAGAGAAAATTCCATGCGGAAATACCAGCAAATACAAAAGCCGTCAAGTAATAAGAGCACAGGGTGATTCCCCATCAGAAGTGGAGGTGAGAAGGGTCAGTACTGAATCTGGACAGGCAGGCACAAGCACATAAGATCTTTCCAGAAGCAATTGGGTAGGTTTTAAATGTATTTTGCTAGTGCATTTTTTGTGAACAAATTTAAAAACAGAAAGAATATAATCCGCAACCAGGAAACACAATAATCAGAGTGTTTCAGGAAATGGGAGGGAAGGGGAGACATAGATTAATTACTATACAAATGTATGAAAAGCCACTTCTTAACAACACGTCCTCATTTCCGGTTTCCCAGCTCTACTGAAGTTGTCTCCTCCCCCCCGACCCCTGCCCCAGATGTTTGCCTGGATATAATCTTGTCAAACTGCATTCCAATTCTCCCTCCAAATCTAGTTTAGAAAAAGCATTTTGCTAAGAAACTTTGAGTTTAGTTGCTAGCTTTGTGGTAGATGATCCAAGCAGAAAAGCCTATTTGCCTTATGATAGATGCTGCGGGTTTCCCAAGGAGAGCTTCTCTGTGGTTTAACCACTCAAAGACTAAAGCAATTACTTTCCTGGGAAACAGAATGTCTGAAGGTTATCAACAAACTTAAGACAGCTGAGGTGTCAGATTCAGAAGTTCAGCTTCTGTGGACAGGCAAGATAAATGCAAACCCCTGTGAACCACAGTGGGTGGAAAACGTTGGCACCCCAAATCATTCTTCTAAGACCCATCTATTCACTGCTAAGGATACTCTCTCCAGGATACACTAAAAGCCTCAAGACAGTCTACAGGGCTCTTATTCTCTTTGTTCTTAACTTGTAGACTGTATTTTCCCCTGTAAATTATCTCACTCCCATCCAGAGTGTCTGTCATTTCAAATCATGACCGCTCCCTCTGCTCCCTTCTATGTCAGAGAATGGTGAAGAAATGTGCTTCTGGAAAGCAATTTGATGAGTGTTTGAAGGCTGTGGGGCTTGCTCAGCTGCTCTCAGACATCCCTGAGCTGCAGGCAATAGCATCACATACCCCCCAGTGGCCATCTCAGCACAGCTGGGCTCTTTCAGAAATGGCTGTGAAATGTACTGTGAAAATAAGGGCCGGGAAACTCCGCTTAATGGCAAAGACAAAGCTCACCCAGCAGACAGCCCAGTTCAGCTTGTTGGTCATTTCATCAATGATCACCAGCGTGTCTGCCACATTTACAGCCAAGAGTTAGCAACAAAGACAAGTCTGACCCGGGATTGTTGAAAATGGCTGGTGGGCAAAGATGAATATCCAGGCAGTTCAACGGATTTCAGATCCCTCGGGCATATGCATGCTCTCCTGCTGTCCAATTTCAAAGCTGCCTTTTCACCCACCCCCTTCCCTGCACGCAAAGGCCTTTTTCCACAAACTGAGCAAACGTTCCTGTAACATTAATCTTACTCAAGATACTTAATATATGCATTTGTTTGCTGGGCACTGAATTTTTTAAGCCATCTATTAATTCACTCTGGTGGCACAATTTCCATAATGTAATTTCTTGGGTAGCACGGAAACGGCATTTTTCCATCATTCCATTTTCTTCAGGTACCATTATGAGTGTTCCATTTAGTCTTACAATTACTCTTATATTTAAACATACACTGACTTCACAGAGACACATTTACTATTTTCATTGCCTAATGTTATGAAAAGAAATCTTCAGCATAAATCAGTGGCCTACAATTCTTAGGCAAGTTTGGTAGTTGAATGACCAGGCATATGGAGAGGAGCAGTTCCATGCTCCTCCATGCAGTTCCACGTGCATGCTTTCTTGCAACTGGTCCACATTGCTCCTTTGACATGGGTGTCTTTCTCTTTTTCTCCACATCACCTCCCTCTGCAAACCTCTGACTTTGTTAATTTCACTAATTTCTACTCACCCTCATTAATCAGCTTAAAAATAGCTTGTTCATTCTATATGGGAAAAAAATCTGAAAATGAATATATATTTTCACAGCTGAGCAAGCCCCACAGCCTTCAATATAATATATATATATATATATAGCTGTACACCTGAAACTAACAACATTGTAAATCGACTATACTTCAATTAAAAATAAATAAATATAAATAAATGACTTGTTCAATCCCAGACATCTCTTCCTGAACTAAGACCAAGGTTTTGTTTTGGCCATCACACCCTTGATTGTAAACATCTGACATATTCTTGGTTAATCAAGAAGTGTAGTGAATCAGAAGGTGACCACATGTCTATCCCAGACCAGTGAAATCATTAATATCTTCCTCCTCACTCTCAAAAATGTCAGAAGTTGAATATTATAGTACATGGTTGCCTTATGATCAATACATTGGAAGAAGAGTATATTCTGCATTCAAGGAAATCTGCATTTGATTCTGAGCTCTAGTGCCTTTGTTATGTGGCCTTGAAAAACATATTCCCCCTCTTTAAACTCAGTTTCATCATCTGTAAGACAGAGTTGACAGCTCTATCTCCCTCCAGGGTTATCTGGGAAATAACAAAGTAAAAATTACTCTGATAGCAGGTAAATTGCCATGTAAATCATAGTTCCCACTCTACCACTATAGTTGTAGCATGTACAGTAGCATATAAAAATAGCTGTGAACCAAACAAGTCGAGGAAGATATCATGGAATAATGAAAAGATTTCCAAGAGTTAGAAACGTGGATTCTCAGCCTCATTCTATCGTGAAGAGGTTATGTAACCAAGCAAGACCCTATGGGGCCTTCCCGGGACAGACCCCCACCCACACCCCCACTGCCAATGTCCTCTACTGCCTCTTGTTTGTAGAAAAGCTTTAGTCTCTCAGACCTCCCCTGAGTCATAAAAGGCTGGCTCAAGAATTAATGATGAAAAGGATGCAAACATGTAGTAACAGATAGTAGCAGTTGGGCTAGGAGAACTGGTAACAATTTCAACAGTAAATCAACCATATAGCAGAGTCACAGAATCTTTAGTTCCTCTGTGAAAGACATAGATAACACAGTCTGATGCACATTCCTAAATTGTTTTACAGACATTAAAACCTCCACCAGATGGAAGAAGCTAACTGCATGATGACTATAAGCATGTAGCCCCCAGACTGGCTGGAGCCTGAGGGTTGATAATGCTAAGTCGTGACACCACCCTTTCGCCTCACCATCAACCAGTCAGAAAATTGTGCATGAGCTGATCACATACCATGTAACTCTCTACCTCACCTTGCCTTTAAAATTCCTCCCCACTTCCCTGAAACCCATCAAGGAGTTTGGGTTTTTTGAGCATTAGCTGCCTGCACTCCTTGTTTTGGTGTTTGCAGTAAATGCTGCACTTTCCTTCACTACCACCTGGTGGCAGTATATTGGCTTTACTGCGTGTGAGCAAGTCAACCCAAGTCCAATTCAGTAACAGTTATAGGCAAGTCCTTTCCCCAGAGCATCCTGACATACAAATAAGAGACATGATCCCTACAGATGCTTCTACCTCTATAATGACTTGTTTGTCCATCAACGAAGAGTTTCATTTCTAGATTAATCCTTATCCTCAGAAACATATGATTTACTTAAAAGGATGTAATTTTGGTAAATTTACTCAAATGTAAATACTTTCCAATAGAGACTAGGACACTTCACCTGTTATCATTTGTATACTCCAAGTTCAGGAATTATCCACTTGGTTAAATTGATCAAGAGGTAGGCGTTAAGAGGCCTTCAAATGCAAACTCATGTGTAAGTGATCAATAGCTACCTTCAAAGAGATTAGAACCTAATATTCAAGGCTTTTGTATCATTTTTCCTACCCTCTGATTTATTCGAAATGTTTCCCTTCTTGAGATACCTCTCCTAAAAGTCTGAACACATAAAAGTAATAAGCAAAACCTCAAACTATACGTGCTTGTTCAAGGTATGAAAAGCTTCTGTTTTAGCTTCATTTACGATAATTCCCGATTGTCAACTTATTATAGAAGAAGGAGTTGACTGCTTTTGACTAACTTTAGTAAGGGATATCAATGTATACCTGGGTTAATATTGAGGTTCAGTCTGCTGCACTAAAAAATGGCATAAAGTTTTCAGATGGACACAGCTTCCTTCAGTTGCAACAGATTTGAAAGAAATTTGATGCATGGTTACAGAGTGTGTCAGGGCCAACTTGGCCACGAGGCTCTGAGCTGGGCTCCTGCACCCCAAATCCTGTTGCACCTATTATTCCAGGGATCAACCCTGACATAAGGCAGAATGCATAAGTGCCCCCCAAATCAATATTAGGGTATTTTACAAATCTTATTCAGTGTTTCTTCCTTGGTCCCTGTTTCTAAGATTCTAGTTACCTAACCTCTCTTACATATCAGTGAAAAGAGGATGGACTTTGAAGTTAGGTAGACCTGACTTCAAAGTTTAGTTCTACCATTTGCAAACAGTGTGACTACAGGTGGTTACCTAAACCTCTGCTGTCTCATTTGTAAAAAGAATAATGCATGCCTTTTGGGGATCTGGTAAGGGTTAAGTGGAATAGTATGTGTAAATGTCTGGACAGAGCCTTACATTTAAATATACCACACATGTTAATTTCTGTGTGTGTCTGTGTGCATTCAATAAATACAGCCCTGTTCATAAATCCTATCCTTGTCCTTGCTCCTCTGATAGACTGAAACTTTATGCTTGAACTTGTTCCTGAACTTCATTCTAGTGTCTGGAACCCAGCTACCCATAAACAGACCATCTTAACACTAAAAATCTGCTTGGTTCACTATTTCCCACTTCTGAGTTCTCCTCACTGTAATCCATTCCATCATCTTGAACCCCCCGTCTTAGTCTGTTCGGGCTGCTGTAACAAAATACCACAGACTGGGTGGCTTATAAACAGAAATGCATTTCTCATAGCTCTGAAGGCTGGGGAACATTAGATCAAGGTGCCAGCACTCTTCCTAGTTCCTAGCCAGTGCCTCCTCACTGTGTCCTCACATGTTGGAAGGGGCTAGGGAGATCTCTGAAGCCTCTTTGATAAGGCACTCATCCCGTTCATAAGGGTTCCACTCTCATGACTTGAGAACCCTTTAAAGGCCCCACCTCCTAATACCTTTGGGTTTTAAGAATTCAACATATGAACTTGATGGGGACACAAAACATTCAGACAATAGCACTCCCTCAGATCCTTGCCAAAAGTTTGCCTGGACTATGATCATGAATTCACGATTCTCTTGCACCCTGGGTGGCACATGTAGTGTCTTCATTCTCCTTACTCCTTGATCATTTGACTCCAATTATCCGTACCTGCTGGATCTAGTGCTGTCCTGTCCCATCAAAGTGGTCAGCTCCCGCTCTTGCTGGATGTAACAGGTTACTGATACTGAAATGTCTCTAATTCTATATACTAAAGACTTGGCTAAGGAAGAGTAAATTGGTTAATAATGTATGGATTAAGTATTTATGCTTTTCTTTTTATGCTGCTAAAGGACAACTAGGAGCTGGCTCTAAGCACCCTCAATTGTGTATTTGCATGATGCTCTACGTAAATACACTCTGATGATTTTAGGAGAATCTTCTTTTGTATCTGGGGAATAAATTATCTCAACTCTTCCTTTTCATTCAGTAATTCTATGAATAATCTCTGAGTACTTAACCCAGACCCTGACACTCTACGTCATAGACTATCATACAGGTATCTTAAATAATGTAGGTCTGATTTTTTTTAAAGAGTATTGTGGTATAAGCCCTGGCAGGTTTGTTGTTGTTGTTGTTGTTGCTTTTTTATAATACAAATGCCTGATTTAAACATTGATTTCCAAGGCATTCATTTCCAAGAGACATCCCCTTCAAAGATGGTTAACCCAAATAAACACACTTCCAGTCTCACAACTACATCAAGAGCTAGGCCACCTCCCTGCACTGAGACACCTTTGTTTTACAGATGTTGATTGATTTAAATATCTGACCATTTGGACTACTTGTTTCTTTTTTCCTCTTGCTGTCCTTTAAATCACCACTCTTATGTTTCAAATATGTTCTACCAATAAAGAGTGAGCCCACAGAAACTTAGGCCCCCCACCCTTGGCCTCGATAAAGGCACAGCCCCAGGCTCTGGGCTTCACCCTCCCTCTGGGCCCACCCCTGGTGACCTTGCTATGTTGCTCCTGATGTGCTGTGTAATTTCCAGGTCTTTCAATTAAGAAAACTTTATGTTTTCAGTTTCCTGCTGGTAATTGCTGAAGGGCATCTTGCAGTCACACTAAGAAAAACAAGGGTATATTCATTTATAGTATCTCTCTAAAGACTACATTAAGTAGAAGAAAATAAGGTGTAATCAATTACGATCTTTGGCATCTTGACGGCAAACCACAACATTGGTGATTGATAGGCTAAGACCGGCACAAAACAGGGATGCTTAGCAGTAATTAAACAGATCTAAGCAATGAGCTTAGTGTTGATACTTTCATGCTTAAAGCCTCAGTGCACCTCATAAACCTCTGTTTATCAGATCTGATAATGCTCCTGATAGACAGACATTTACATTAGGACTAGACCTCAGATTCTTCACTTAAGGATGCAGAGCTGAGGACCCAAAAGGAATATTACTCAGCCATAAAAAGGATGAAATAATGTCATTTGCAGCAACATGGATGAACCTAGAGATGATCATATTAAGTGAAGTAAGCCAAAGACAAATATCATATGATATTGCTTACACGTGGAATCTAAGAAAATGATACAAATGAACTTTTTTACAAAACAGAAATAGACTCACAGACGTAGAAAACAAGCTTACGGTTACCAAAAGGGAAGGGGGAGATAAGTTAGGAGTTTGGGATTAAAATATACATACTACTATATACAAAATAATCAACAAGCACCTGCTGTACAGTACAGGGAACTATACTCAATATCTTATAATAACTTATAATGGAAGAGAATGTAAAAAGAGTATATAAATTTCTACATATGTATGTGTGTGTGTATATATATAAAACTGAATCACTTTACTGTACACTTTGTACAACACTGTAAATCAACTATAGTATCATAAAAATTTTTTAAAAAAGGAAAGGAGAACACCCCAAGAATATAGGGGGGTTGAGTGGCTGAGCTACAACCAAAATCCAGCCCTTATGGTTTGCAAATCCAGAAGCTTCCCAGTCAGAGCGCCAGGAATAGGGGAAGGTGTGCTGAGCTACTGATCCACTCAGTCCAGCCAGGTGACCCTCAGCAGTGAGCAGCCTCATCTATTTACACCCATGTACCTATGAAATAGTATCATTTCTATGTGTATCATGACGTGAAAGAAACTGGGAATTACTATTTTGATTCCTTTTCTCCAACATTTATCATCTGCAATATCAAGGAATAGAGTGTTTTGCTCAAGATAATAAAATTTAATGAAATGATCTGAATTAGAGTTATTGGTTTAATCTTACCCAAAGGGGAACTCTTTTGTGTTCCAATTCTTAACAGCCAGAGACAAAATATGACAACTCTCCCCTACCAATCCGGGAGGTTAGAATAGGCCTTCAGATACAGCTGGACTCTGATAAGAAATCTAAACAGCACCGTTCTAAAGAAGAGGGAAATGAGATTTTAACTCCAACAGTCAAGAACCAAGGAAGAACCCTGTGGGTTTTGAGGATGGTATGAATGATGCAGAGTGGTGCCTGTTTTATTGACCTGGACTGAAAGATCCAGAGAAGAGTGGAGAGGAGAAAAGCATCCACAGAGCTCCACATATGCATTCATACAATAAATAACTTTCTAGGGAATAAGAAAAAACCCTCATTCAAGAATACTGAGACTGATAATAATGTGCCCATGCCACAGGAAAAAAACGTACAAGTCTGTAGTCAAATCTGCTAATTATTCTTCTATCTAAAACGTTGCCTGCCTTTTGGCTTCATAGTGAGAACTTTAACCACCCTGATTCATTAGCACCTTTTTTCCAAATATATGCTATGCTCCTAGAAATACAAAGATTTCTCCCATTGGAATGTTAAGGATTCTTACTGCTTTCCTTCCCAAAGCGGTTGAGTTACCGTACCAACAGTTAGCACTTTCTTAGAAAATGACGGAAAACCCAGAGCAACGCTTCAGGCATGACTGGATACAGAAGCTCCAACGATATTGTCAAGGTCTGATTCAACTCCGTTTCTCCACACAGTTCTGTGTGTTGGCTTCATTCTCAGACAGCTTCTCCCCTGTGGTTTCAAAATGGCCATAAATGTTCCTGGTCATATTCTTCCAGACCCCCTTCCATAGCAGAAAAGTTAGTCTCCCTGTCGAATGTAACCAGAGTGGGGGGGGGGGGAAACTAATTGGATCTGCTTGGGTAACGTGTCAAACCTGAACCAATCTCTGTGGCCAGGAGAATGCACTTCTATAATTGTGCCAGAGAAGGGTTACAGGTTCCAACATTAGGGCCATAGGGACTAAAAGTGAGGAGGGGTGGCTCCCAGAAGGAAACTGAGGAATCGTTAGCAATATGGTGAAAGAACGCTCACTGGTAAAAACAACAGATGTCCATTTCTCTACTCTGGCCATCCTCCTTTTCTCTCCCCAGTTGTCTGTAATCCAGGTTCTGCAGCTGTCATTCCCCTGACTCTACCTTAGGAACCACCACTGGAATATGGACATTAATCTAACCAGGCTCCACACTCCTCTGATCTCCATCACCCAAAATGCAACCCTTCCCTGCATCCATCTCAGTTCAAACTCAACATCAGGTCTGCTGCTTCCTTTCTCCTTCCTGCTCCTTGCTCCGTTCTGTCCCAAAGATTTTGGCTATGGGACTTCAGTGGATGGAAAACGGAGTTCCCTAAACCCTCATCCTCTTCAGAGAACGCTTCCTCCACCAGGTGGAACAAGAATCAGGTCCTCGGGTTTCCCTGGTGGCGCAGTGGTTGAGAATCTGCCTGCTAATGCAGGGGACACGGGTTTGAGCCCTGGTCTGGGAAGATCCCACATGCCGCGGAGCAACTGGGCCCGTGAGCCACAACTACTGAGCCTGCGCGTCTGGAGCCTGTGCTCCGCAACAAGAGAGGCCGCGATAGTGAGAGGCCCGCGCACCGCGATGAAGAGTGGCCCCCGCTTGTCACAACTAGAGAAAGCCCTCGCACAGAAACGAAGACCCAAGACAGCCAAAAGAATAAATAAATAAACAAATGTGGGGTTTAAAAAAAAAAAATTAAAAAAAAAAAAAAAGAATCAGGTCCTCAACAACAATCAGGTCCTTGCTCATGCCCCCAAAATTTCCTTCCCTTACAATTCTCTCATGAAAAGTCTATTATTCCCACATGACCTGTAGGAAAAGTCTTGGCATTCTCCAAGCTTGTATCCATATAACGACTTGGTATCCACACACATGATGACTCCTGTTTTTCAAAAACCCCCTTCTCCTTATCTAATCTCATCCCCGGCCTAGACTACATAGCTAACTGCCTCAATCATCCTTTCTAAAGCCTCAGTTTCCTCATGTATATAATGGGGACAATAATTCTGCCCCCTTCATAGAGAACTGGTATGACTTAAATGAGATGTTTGTTGTAAAGCTCTTAGCACAGTGCCTGGCTCACAGGTGTTCAATAAAAGCTAGCTGTTAATTCTGTGGGTTAGATGTGGAGCCCACATGTTTAATATTCACTATTTTAAATGACCAATGCTAGCGAGAGGGGAAGGCCATGCCAGTACTTGGCCTATTTTTTTTTTTTTTTTTTTGCGGTACGCAGGCCTCTCCCGTTGCGGAGCACAGGCTCCGGACGCGCAGGCTCAGGGACCATGGCTCACGGGCCCAGCCGCTCCGCGGCATGTGGGATCTTCCCGGACCGGGGCACGAACCCGTGTCCCCTGCATCGGCAGGCGGACTCTCAACCACTGCGCCACCAGGGAAGCCCAGTACTTGGCCTATTTTTAAACTAGTGTAATAAGCCTAGTCATACCGTTCAGCATGTTTGCTTTTTAAAATAATTAACCACAATTAAGTCCTAGCCCTTGCAGTTCAAGAGATCTAGTCTCCACTTTCAGTTGTCTGATAGGTCAGTTCTGTCTACTATGATGGATGTTAAAAAACTATACGAGCCTGAAGAATTCTCAACCAAATTCAGTCTTGCCTCTCGCTTGATTAGTTGAATTTCAAAATGATTCCATCCACAGCAGCTTGAGGGGATGAAGAATGTGCCTTCATAAATTACTCTGTTGTTCACTCAACTCCTAAGACTGTGAGCTGTCAGCCACCCCCAACCCCTGGACACCGCACCCCCCCCAGACTGTAAGCTCCTCAGGGGCAAGAACAACATGTTCGCCAGGTCACGTGCATTTTCTGAGGTGCTCGGCAGCGCTCTGTACCCTGTGGAGTACTCAGTACCTTTTGTTTGATGTTGCTGACAAGACCTAAAAATAATCCCTTAAAAAACCTACCATTAAAATGTAGCAAAACTGGAAAAAATAACAACAACAAAGAGCTAGCTGTTATTATTGTCAAAGGGGTGGGCTTCTAGGTAAATGGCCATACTTTTCTTTAGAGTATTATATTTCTATGGCTTCGACATTCATTGTGTAAAAAGAAAGCATACTTTATATTTAATGGAATAAGCTGAATATGGTGGACCCAACCACCAAACTACTCTGATGAGAAAAGACACATCCAAATAGAGATCAAATGTAGAATATTTGTACTGTGAGCAAGATCCTTATTTACTGACTTTCTTAATTTTCGCAGTAAAGCGAAAAACCCTTTTCACACGCGACATAGGAAAAAGTAAATTTTACTTTTTACTGTTAGTAAATTCTAAAGGAAAGGAAACTCGTATTTACTGGGTTCCTACTATGTGCCAAACGGTCAACATAGGTTATTTCACTTAATCCTGACAACTAGTTTACTAGTTTATTTACTAGTTTATTTTCCTCAACAAATATTTATTAAATAACCCTTATGTGTTACGCTTTATGGACACAAAGATGACAAGGACATGCTGTCTGCCTTCCCAGGACAGTGAGGGAGATAGATTAAGCAAATTAGCACTTGCACTATGGTGTGATAAATGCCAAGACAGAGAATGATATGCAGGAACACGGAGGAGGGGTGAAGGCAAATGGCTTGAAAGAGGTAGAACGTGAACTGCATTTTGAAGGACAAGCTCCCACCAAATAAAAACGAAGGCAAAGATTTTTCATTCAAAGTGAGGACGTAACAACTAAGAACATACGATGTACAGGCACTTTATTTAACCCTCAAGTCAGAGAAGTTTAAGTAACTTCTAAGGTCATGGAACTGCTAAGTGCTAGAAACCAGTTTTGAACCCAGCAGACTGGCCTCAACAATCCATGCACGTAACCGTTGAGCTATTCCACAGCAAGGAAGACTTGGAACACTGTAAGTAGTTTGACTGAAGTAGGACTGGTTTTGTTGGAGGGGAAGTGGCAGGAGATGAGACTAAAGAGGTAGCTGGCAACTAGATCAGAAAAGACCTGTGTCACAGGCTAAGAGGTGTGAATCCCATCCTTGAAGTCATGGGGACGCACGGGAAGATCTTCTGCATAGAGTTCACAGTGGAGAGAGATACACGATAGTACCCAATATATTCCAAGCATTACCCTAAGCACTTACACTCCACTTAGTCCTGAAAACAACCTATGGAGATATATACAATTATTATGCCCAATTATAAAAGCGGGGCACAGATTAGTTAGGTAACTAGCCCAAGATGTCACAGCTAGCTATAAGAGCCAGGCTTCTAAGCAAGCAGTCTAGCTCCAGAAGCCATGCCCTTCATCACTCTGTCATCCAGCTTGCAGGTAGGCCACAGAGAATCACTGGATCTGGACGTGCGCCGGGTGGATTAGAAAGCAGCCAGACTGGAAAAGACGGGTGGTAACATCCACGATGAAGTTACTGTCATTTCCTCCAAACTCATTAGGCGAGCAAGCAAACTGAGAGAAGTGAAGAGACTAGCCCCTACGTTCCACAGTGTGTGTGGGAGTGGAGGTCTGATGTCAAGAGTGTCAGATTCAAAGGCCCTTGTATTTACACTGTTGGAGGTTGCCCCTTGCTAATTCAATTTCAATAAAATTATTGCAAATTCCAAATTATCTGGGTCTAAAATAATGAGGTTTTATTCTCTGTAAATTCAGCATTCAAGTACGATCCCATTAAGTGGCACGGATAAGCGTGTCAGAAAATGATCCACAGATTGCCGCGTTTCCCTAGCCTCGAGAACGCATGGCTCTCCTCTGGCTCACGGCTGTTGCGAGAGACTGCAGAGCGAGTTACTATGTAAAGCTGGTGAGCATCGCCAGAGTAAGCAGGTCATTAGGAACTGCACATGTCTGCTCTCTTATGAATTGTTTTTAATATGAAACTGATCTTGAAATGCAACCCAAGTAAACGCTCTAGACTTGTTTTCTTTTCCCATCTACTCTCTCTTATCTTAGTATAATTTGAGCTTTGATGAATGCTACTCATTTCTATTCAATATGTGACTTTATGGGGAAATTCCATCCTGAGACAGGAAATGCTATACTGTAGAAGGAATTAGATATTCTCAGCCCCCAGTATATGGATTCCAGCCATCTGTCTGCTTAATAAACACTACGGTTTTGCATTCACCTGAAAGCCAGACCTGGGCTGCTCAATATAACAAAGAAAATGATGGAAAGCCCCATTTCTTACGTTCAGGGCACCATGCTGCCTCCCTAGCGATCTTCTCCATGTGATCAGGGGCACAGATTAAAGAGTGTGCCATATTCTTATTAACTGAAACCTATCGTAAATGTTTAGAGCTACCGGAGTAGTCAGCAGTCACAGCTATCTGCCGAGCACTTGAGATGTCTGGATCGAGGTGTCAAACCTATTTCTTCTTACCTTTGGTAAAGCAACTTCCAGAAAACTTAAATTAACCTGTGTGCTTTACATTATATCTCACCTGGGCATTGCTATTCTAGAGCCCTTACGTCTTCTACTAATGTCAAACCATATGCTTGTGTACGTGCATGCGTGTGTTTTACTTTGTTCTGTTAAACATAAAGCAAGTTCGCTTTTGAGAAATTTGTTACACCTTATTTTTCTTCTACTTAATGTAGTCTTTAGAGAGGTACTATAAATGAATATTCCAAAATTCAATACCCTTATCTGTGCAAAACAGAGTTTGCCATTTAGATGCCAAAGATCATGTCCTCGCTTTAAATAGTCTAGGAGGTCTGTGTCTTTATTCCCAACACAGACCTACTAGAGAATGGCCTTGAGGATATGGGGAGGGGGAAGGGTAAGCTGTGACAAAGTGAGAGAGTGGCATGGACATATATACACTACCAAACGTAAGGTAGATAGCTAGTGGGAAGCAGCTGCATAGCACAGGGAGATCAGCTTGGTGCTTTGTGACCACCTAGAGGGGTGGGATAGGGAGGGTGGGAGGGAGGGAGATGCAAGAGTAAAGAGACATGGGAACATATGTATATGTATAACTATTCACTTTGTCATAAAGCAGAAACTAACACATCATTATAAAGCAATTATACTCCAATAAAGATGTAAAAAAAAATAAAAATAAATAGTCTAGGAGGCTGAATTCAAACCATTTTCCAAGCTCATCTGGTCACATCTCCAAAACTAGGCTGTGTTTCAGAAGAATATCTAGAATTCCTCCCTCATCTACATAGTTACTTAATCCAGGCAAAATATCCATTTTATGAAATTTTAATATTCTACTTAAAAGAAAATCTATCTTAAATTAGTGCATTTTTCCTAACACAACTTAAAACTATAGTTAAACTACATTTGAATAAATACTTGAAATTCTGCCTTATCCCTGTCCAGTATCTGTTTCAGAATATCGCACATTACAAATAGTATCATCCCTAAATAAGTAAGGTGATACAAGAACACAGTGCAAGAGAACCAACACATGATTTCTCTGTTGTAAGTTTAAAAGTGGAAAATTCACTGATTTTGGAAGAAATGATCACAAAACTTAGGAAGAGAGTTATAGTAACAAGCAGGAATCAGTTACTTAAGTAACAGAATGATGAGAGGTCCAGGGCTCAGGTGGAGTTACTTTACTATGTCACTGGCAGTTCTGCTGAAGAGATATTTAATGATTCTGAGTTTTTTTGCACTACTTTCAAGTGACCCATAAAGTTTCTCAATTTTTCTTGTAACTGGCAGGATAAGAAGCTTAGATAAAAAGTGAGCTATCTTTAATTTGACAGAAGCCAGACAGAAGTGGTGATGACATGGTTGGAAAGAATGAGTGCATTCCACTGCAGACCTTTTTTTTTTTTTTTTTTTTTTTTATGCAGGCCCCTCCCTGTTTTGGCGCCTCTCATTGCGGAGCACAGGCTCCGGATGCGCAGGCTCAGCGGCCATGGCTCACGGGCCCAGCCACTCCGTGGCATGTGGGATCTTCCCGGACCGGGGCACGAACCCGTGTCCCCTGCATCGGCAGGCGGACTCTCAACCACTGCGCCACCAGGGAAGCCCTACTGCAGACCTTTTTAAACCCTGGATACTCCGTCTTTCTTATTGGAAAGCCTGCTCTTCACAGTGCATCAGCCAGAACCCATTTTAGAATTGCACACGGAGGTTTGTTTTCTACAAATAATAATGCAGCCACTTTTATTCACTTAGAATTGTATTCACAACAGCAATATAGCACAGACTGCTAGTGTTCACCCACAGCTGTGGCCTCACCCTCCTTCCCAAGCACACAGACATTCTGCTGTACTGTTAGGTGGGCCATGGACCTAATTCTGCTCAATGCCATGTGAGCCAAAGAGGTATGCATCCCATTCAGGCCTGGCCCTTCAAAACCTCCCGCGCATGACCTAATTCTCCTTCCCCGTCTGCTGATGGAGCGGTGAGGATTCTGAGAACCAAGAAGAGATCACAGTGACAAGATGTAAGGTGAGTGGGTCCCTGAGTTACTGTGTGGAGCACAGCCCTCTACACACACCACCAGCTCTTAGTGAGTGACAGGTAAGAACTTAGTGTTTTGGAACTACTGAAATTCTCAAGCTTGTCTGTGACAGAAGCTACCACTGTTTCCTAACCTTATACAAGCAGTTTCACACGTTAACCCTACTGCCTTCCAGTTTTCCCTAAAATTTAGAAGCTAAGGGTGAGAAGAAATTTGAAAATGTCATTATGTTTATTAGCAAGTGAGGACACTGGTTCATTATCACAGGACAAGGTGTAATCCAGATGCCCTGGAAAATAAACATCTATGTATAAATGAGAAGATTAGGCAAAAGCAACAGAAACAGACACCAAACTCAGTGTGGCTGAGTTGCAAGATGGCTGTATTTTAGGGACTAAAGCTTTGAGCAGTTTTCAGCAGAGCTGAGTTACTCTGCCAGGAACGTATCTAACTTTATTCTAGAAAACAAACAGAGTGGCATGCATGAGGCTGAAATGAAGAAACATATCCTTGTGTTGGGAATAGGAAGAGGCAGAAATGTGAAAGAAGGCAAGTGTAAACCACAACACGTTCTACTGGTCAGTACTAGTTTAGCATCCCACCAAAATCCTGTTGAGGAAGGATCGCAGTTAGCACTACTGCCAAACTCTGCTAACACTTGCACACTCTTTGTAAATGTTTTTAGACTTATCCTTTACCTTAATAAATATCGGAATCAAGAGAAGCCTCTAAGGGGACTTCCCTGGCGGTCCAGTGGTTAAGAATCCATGCTTCCAATGCAGGAGGCACAGGTTCGATCCCTGGTTGGGGAACTAAGATCCCATAAGCCATGAGGTGTGGCCGGAAAAAAAAAAAAGAAGCCTCTAAGGTAATATTAAGAAGTCTCTGGGCCAGGCAGACCCAGCAACGGAACGTGTTCTAGGCTCTTGACTACTTACTTAGCTTTCACAGTGTGATAGTCATTAAGAAGAACCATTAAAAAATGCCATCTGCGGCAACATGGATGGACCTAGAGATTGGCATACTGAGTGAAGTAAGTCAGACAGAGAAAGACAAGTATCAATATGATATCGCTTATATGTGGAATCTCAAAAAGGCTACAAATGAACTTATTTACAAAACAGAAACAGAGTCACAGATGTAGAAAACAAACTTACAGTTACCAGGGGGTAAGGTGGGGGGTGGGTGAGGGATAAATTGGGAGACTGGGATTGACAAATACACACTACTATATGTACAATAGGTAACTAATAAGGACCTACCGTATAGCGCAGGGAACTCTCCTCAATACTCTGTAACGGCCTACATGAGAAAAGAATCTAAAAAGAGTGGATATATGTATATGTATAGCTGATTCACTTTGCTGTACAGCAGGAACTAACACAACATTGTAAATCAACTATACTCCAATAAAATTTTTTAAATTTAATCAGGGACTTCCCTGGTAGCACAGTGGTTACAAATCTGCCTGCCAATGCAGAGGACACGGGTTCAAGCCCTGGTCCGGGAAGATCGCACATGCGGCGGACAACTAAGCCCGTGTGCCACAGCTACTGAGCCTGAGCGCTAGAGCCTGCGTGCCACAACTACTGAAGCCCGCGTGCCTAGAGCCTGTGCTCTGCAACAAGAGAAGCCACCACAATGAGAAGCCCGCGCACCGCAACGAAGAGTAGCCCCCCACTGGCCGCAAGTAGAGAAAGCCCACGCACAGCAACGAAGACCCAACGCAGCCAAAAATAAATAAATAAATAAACTAACTAATTAATTAATTAAAGAAACAAAATTAATCAGGAATTTAACATCGGATATAGATATTGGCTATTTCTCATAACTGCATGATTAAATCAGTAAGAAACTAGTATTATGAAATAATTGTCACCCTTTACAGACTAAAAAAATAAAGAACCAGATCTATTTATGCTAACCTTGCCTTAAAATATAACATCCAGCGGCGCAGTCAGCCGCGACCGGTCTCTTGCGGAGCCGACTGAGCGCGGCCCCTGAGCCCAGCCCGCCTCTGAGCGCCTGCTGTTAGCGTGTCGACACCATGGAGCGCTTTGATAAAGTGGTGCTGAATGCGCTGCAGCCATGAGACTTCAGAAATGAAAGTTCATTAGCATCTACTCTGGAGACGCTCCTGTTCTTCACAGCTTTAATAATCACTTTACCTATTGGGTTACATTTCACGACTAAATCTTACGCTTTTGAAGGCGCCTTTGGGATGTCCAACAGAGACAGCTATTTTTATGCTGCTATCGTTGCAGTGGTCGCCGTCCACGTGGTGCTGGCCCCCTTTGTTTATGTGGCCTGGAATAAAGGCTCACGGCAGTGGTGTGAAGGCAAACAGGATTAAAGTGAACATCACCTTTTGATAGCATTAAATTGATTTTTTTTTAAGTGGTAAATGCGTCTGGGATATTGATGATTTTAATAAAGTTGAAAGAACATGTTAAAATCAATCTTATGGAATCACGTTTGACTAGTGTAAATTCTGACCCTTCTGAAACAATGGTTTGTATCATCAGCTTTAATTGTATGAGCCTCTCATTTGCAAATGAGAATTTGGAAAAGTTAAATTGGTTGCAAATAAATATGTGAAATTAGTTACACATTATTCTGGGAAGAATTTGATCACCTTACAACAAAAAAAATATTTTATAGCATTTTGTCTTTTGGTTGGCTTTGAGTTTTACTCCTCTGGATATATTCAGATGTACATAGTGGAGCAAATCTAAACTTTATTTTTTGCTGGAACACTTTCCCTAACTATCATGAAAACACCAGGTCATTGGATTTTGGGTTGTAAATGCCTACTGGAAATTGCTTAAATTGTGGACACTGGAATTAATCTGAATGTCACTGAGAAATTTTGCATCAAGTGTAATCCCTCGTCAGTAGAAATCTTTCATTACATTATTTCATGGGGAAACTAGGCTGAATCACACCCATTCATGTAAAAGGACTGGGCTTATTGAAGAATGCAGACAGCAAAGCAAAGAGCTACCTGCCTGGGCACCCAGCCTACTCCCTAAAGGCCCCTTGCAGGCCAGCCTCCTGCTTTCAGACAAACTCTGTAATGACCTGCTTTGCTCTGTCATTCAACAATGAACTTATGCTTTAATTACAAGGTTGTGTAAACTCCCTTTAAATTTGTTTTTCCTACTTTTTAATAACGTATATGAAGGAATTTACATTTAAATGTGTTAATTTTTGCATACTTAGGGAGTGTAAACAATCCTGAAAATAGATTATTTTTATCGTCTAGGAAGTATTCTTGGAATTTCTAGTCTAATCTTTTAAATCAGTGCCGTTATATCCCAGATACACAGATAGATAATGTATCTAAGTTAGATAGTCCTTGAGGTCCTTTCTGCTAGAAAAAGACCCTGTGGTTTTACTTTAGTATCCTTGGTCTGTGTTCTTTCTAGCCACTTGGTACTACTTGTGTGCAATCTAAAAACACACGTGAAAAAAATGCATATTAAAACAGGAAGAAAATTTAAATTCCCAGTAATGTTGCCACCTGGAGATAACCACTATTTTGGTTTACATCCTGTGTGCATTTCTTAATGCTAGTTTGATACACACTAAAAGTTTGGTTTCAGTTCAAATTCTGCCAATTTTACCTGGCGCCTATTTGCATTTTTTCAGATGAGTGATTATTGGCCGTTTTCTTAAAAAGCACATTCTACCTTTACTCTTTTAACTAGACATCTCATTGTACAAATTTCCCGTCATTGATAATCCCTACTACAAGGGCCCTTGCTGTGTTTGTCGTTACTGATTTTGTTTATTCACCCCTACTTTTGATGATGTGGAACTGGACTAAAGGAGTAGAGAGGTAGTTAGGCATAAAAGCAAAGAAGGCATCTGTGTTTATTTACTTGTTGAGAAAAGATAAAAGATTATTATAGGACTATTTTTTATTCTTGCTTATAGTTAAATATTATCTACAGTTTAAATGTCTTAAGTAGTTATTCTAAATGTAAAATGTTTTCTTAAAATGACTATAGTTTTGGTATAAAATTGTACAAATTTAATATAAAATTGTACAATGCTCCAGATTGAGTCTAGTGTACTGTATGGTAGAATTCTAGATGGTCCCCTCTTTAGATGTCTTGTTGTACTTAGAATTTGTCCAGATAATTTCTTTTTCTATAATGCCAAGGTTTTTCTTGTACTTTTGGGATCTTATGCTATTTGTAAGATATTAATGTCCAGTGCTGGATTATTTTGTTTGATTTCAGACATTTGCTGAGTAGATAATATGTGTGTTTTTCTGCAAGTATTTAAACTGGGGATTCATGTTAAAGCAGATGTAATTTCCTCTTGGAAAAGGCACCCAGCATTTGAAAGTCAGAATCAGATGTTAAGGTTGATATTTGGGGTTATTACAATATAGACTTGTTTTCAAACAAGTTAATATTTTCTTAGGGTTTTAACTGTTAACTGACTAGTTTGCTGCTGTTGAAATAACATGGTATTTGACAAATAGATTTATTTTTCAAGATGTCTCAGTGATTTCCTCTTGTACATCCTTTCAGGATGTATAGAAAGGAAAGCTACAATTGAGCCCTTATATCAATGTTATAAGGTAGGAATATGTTCACTATTGTTTGAAAACTGATTGTAAGAATAACCTCAATTAGGGAGTGTAACTTGAAGCGTCAGTACAGGCTACTGATTTATCACGTGACCTTCTTAACCTCACCTACCATTTTGCCCCCCAGAATATAATCTTTTTTCTCACTGTGCTTAAAAATGAAAAGTCTGCTGTAGAATGCATCTGATGTCATTAGCTCTTCAAGTGGATACCATTTTACATGTGACAGCAGAATTCAGTTTTGAATTGCTGAAGGAATTTAAACACTCCATAAAAAATAAAAAGAAAACCAACCTGCGTTTCATGGGAATCTAACAGAAATATACTGTAAGATTATTTTCATCATAAAGATCTCATCAGCTTTGCCCAAAAAGAAAAAGAAAAAAAAAAAATGACATCCAACCAGGTACTTTCGTTTTTCAGTTCTAAAAAAGGTAAATACCCTTTGCATATATTCTGAACTGAGATGGGTATGTTAAGTATAGCTCACGTCATTCTATAAAAGTAGCAGTTGTTAAGCACTTTAAATATCTTGCAAATAATTGCTTCCCCAAACAGATCATAATCCAGCAGAGAGCCTAGAGACTGACTGTGACGTCTTTCAATAACATTGCCTAAAGAAAGCCTCCTGGTCCATTGAGAATTGTTAGTTAGGAAAGAAAGCCAGTCTTATCTTGATTTTTCACCAGAAAGTCAATGTTCAGTAGCCTGTTTTAAAATAAAATTGACTGATATATATATATGGCTCTGCTAATCTCATGCATCATTTTGGATGTGACAATTACAGATAACAAACATCTATGTGACTCACCAAAGTGCAACCTCAAAATGCAGTTTTTAAAGAATCAGCAGTTGTCTAAGTGCCAGATTTCTACTCCCTCTGAGATACAAGCTGGTTTAACATGCTTCCCTTAAGCCCCTAAGGATGCAGTTACGTCTACTGGGCTGCAAACTTTAAAAGGTAAGCAGTGACTTTGGTAAGTGATGGAGAGTACTTAAAGTGCATCCAAGAGACTCCTTTTTTGCCTAGGAAAAATGCACTTGTAGGAAAAGAATATGAAAAGACTACATCAAGGTCTGCCTTGTTAAGTCAAAATAACACAACCAATTTATTGCACCTAGCACCACACAAGTTCCCTTCTTGTGACTGTTTTCTTAATGCACTATTGCTGGTTTCAAGACTGCAATACAGCTTCTGTGTCTGTCTGCCTTTCTTTACCAAGCTGATGAACATAATGTCTCTTGAAAGCTTAGACTAGACAATCAGTTTCATTTTCAAGTTTCAGTCACATTTTTCAAAGGAAGCATTATTGAAAGTGTAAGCATAATAATAGTCTCTGGGCCTAGAGACTTCCTTCTCTTAGAATTAAATCAGTAAAGTGTCCTTCCTGCCCCCGCCCTTAAGGACTATAACATATACATTCAGATCTAAATTCAGTACCAGTGCTTGTTGGTAAGCATGTGCATGACAGTGAGTTTACAAATAAGTTTGACGTTATTTTAGTTCTGCTCAACACTGCAGTATTGACACTCCAGTACTCCTGTAAACATTACTACCAATATACTTTTATTAACAATAATATTAGTGCATCCAAAATAGGGGAGCCTTTCTGGGCGATGAGGAGAGTCTTGATCATGTATCTTTTCCAGCCCTCAGGAAGGAATGGTAGTGAAATGATTGCTTTAAGTTTCTCTGTTTCTGTACCCAAATAATAGCTTTTTCCTTTATAAAGAGGAGTGTCTATTTGGCAAGTCTGGTGAGGATTGGATCATCCGTGCCCGAGACCGTGGTTCCAGCACAATACAAGCCATCTCTTCTCTCAGACCTTCTGAATCAGTTCAAGCCGTCTGATACTCCTTGTCCAACTCCCTCTATAAATGATCCAGTTACTAGTGGAAAACTCAACTATAAAATGTATGCCTTGAAACAGACACATGTTTGGGTATTTGAGTCACAAGGCTGAGGCTGAAGCCAACTCATGTACTGCCTTCCCCTCGCCCTTCATCATTGTTCCACCAATCACACTATCTTCCACTTTTAGAGCATTTGATAGCTTAAAACACAACAATATATATATTCCTTTAATAATTCTTTGCAATAACCCTGCTGGATAAACACTGAAGGTAACATTAACCCAACCGTACTATGTAAAACTACAGAAGTGACAGCTCACCAGTAAGGAAATCAGGTCTAAACCCCAATTCTCCAATTCCTTTGTCCAGTCTTCACCTCTACTGCAATGCTTCCCCACATAACACTGATGAAACGCAGGATTCTCCTGATCTGATTAAGGTTAACACAATGGACCATGAGAATTACTTTAAGAAAATTATTTTCCCTGATTCATAACTTTCAAGGGAAGATGTATTTTCAGAGTCCATGGACACCAGGAATATTATTTGAACTCGTATTTTTCACAGTTGGGACTTCCAAATTCCACAAAGGTGAAGCCATCACCTATCACAGTGGCAAGAGAGGGCATGACAAACAAAACCCACTGACCTGGTGCAATCAATATCATTGTATGAGGTAATGGCATTTTGAAAAATAATGCATTAAAAACAATTCCCTGTGTTCTTCTTCAGATTTACAGCATTACCATGCAGGTATCAGCAGTGGCTTGATAACCTGTGGAACTATATTAATGTTTATATTTTTTTGTTTTGCCTTGGAAATATCTTCAAGTCTTCTTTTAAAAGTTGAGCACTAGTTTCTTTATTTGTCTCATGGAATTTTTTAAAAAAACACACAAATATTACATATATAAATCCCCACTGTAGGAGATGCAAACAATATTGAATTTATAGCAATAAGTGGATGTTCTTGTTCACACACCCATTGGTAATAAGGTGAACAATCTGCATGGTTCCCGTCTCCCTATATTTACATAAATATATGTAGAGAAATGCAAATCAAAGCAACAATGAGGTATCACCTCACACAGGTCAGAATGGCCATCATCAAAAAATCTACAAACAATAAATGCTGCAGAGGGTGTGGAGAAAAGGGAACGCTCTTGCACTGTTGGTGGGAATGTAAATTAATACAGCCACTATGGAGAACAGTATGGAGGTTCCTTAAAAAACTAAAAATAGAACTACCATATGACCCAGCAATCCCACTACTGGGCATATACCCTGAGAAAACCATAACTCAAAAAGAGACATGGACCACAATGTTCATTGCAGCTCTATTTACAATAGCCAGGACATGGAAACAACCTAAGTGTCCACTGACAGATGAATGGATAAAGAAGATGTGGCCCATATATACAATTACTCAGCCATAAAAAGAAATGAAATTGAGTTATTTGTAGTGAGGTGGATGGATCTAGAGTCTGTCATACAGAGTAAAGTAAGTCAGAAAGAGAAAAACAAACACCATATGCTAACACATATATGGACTCTAAAAAAAAAAAAAAAGTGGTTCTGATGAACCTAAGGGCAGGACAGGAATAAAGACGCAGTCATAGAGCATGGACTTAAGGACACAGGGAGGGGGAAGGGTAAGCTGGGAGGAAGTGAGAGAGTGGCACTGACATATATACACTACCAAATGTAAGATAGCTAGTGGGAAGCAGCTGCATAGCACAGGGAGATCAGCTTGGTGTTTTGTGACCACCTAGAGGGGTGGGATAGGGAGGATGGGAGGGAGGTGCAAGAGGGAGGGGATATGGGGAGGTATGTATACATATAGCTCATTCACTTTGTTATACAGCAGAAACTAACACAACAATGTAAAGCAATTATACTCCAATAAAGATGCTAAAAAATAGTAATAGTAAACTAGCCAGGTGATTATACTATATGTATACCATATGTATTGTCTTGCAACTTGGTTTTATTTACTTTTCTTTTTTTCTCAAAAATATGCCTTTCAGTGTGGGTGTGTATATGTGTGTGCACGTGTCTGTAGATACACTCAGAAGTTCAAACCACTGTATTGTATTCCATTAAATTATACTCCAAATAAATTAAATCATTCCATTACTGACATATACTTGGGCTGTTTCTGGTTTTTGGTAAATACAAATAATGTGGCAAAAACATCCCTGTATGTGCATTTTTCGCCCCTCAGGAGCATATGCTTAGAACACATTTCAAGAGGTAAAATCTATGGACTCAAGAGAATCCCTCTATGACCCTTCAGATTTACTTTAAAAGTAGATTGATTTTGTCAAGTTGCCATTAAGAAGTCTCACCAATTTAACTCTCAGTCATGCGTGAGGCTGTTTACCCCAACTTCCCCAACACAGAATAAAATCAATCTTCTAAGATTCTCCTCTTGGAAGTCATTGTTCATTATTTTTCACCATCAGCATGTCATCTCTTCAGAAGAATACTGATAATGCACTGTGTGTCCTTGGGTAAGTTACTTAACCTTTCTGTGTCTCAGCTTTGTGAACTCTAAAATGGGGATAATAATAATACCTAACTCAAAGGGTTATTTCCTGGGTTGTTTGTACACTTTGCCTCTTTTTCAATGTGACTGTGTCTCTTTCCTCTGGTTGATTCAGTTAGTTATTGTCTACAGTGTGCCAGCTACCATTCTAGTTGCTGGGGACAGAGTAGGGAGATGCAACCCAGTGGTCACTCTCACATAGCTTACATCCCCATGGGGAGGCAGACAATACAGAAACAAACACATAAATGCATAATGTTATGATAGGCTGTGTTAGTGAAGAAAAAATAAAGGAGGGTATGGGGCCGAAAAGTACTAGGGGTCTATTTCAGAAACAGTGGTCAAAGAAAGTCTCTGACGATGGGGGCAGACCTGAGCAGAGACCTGAAGGCAATGAGCATGGAGGCTCAGGGGAGCACAAGTGCAAAGCCCTGAGACAGGAATGTGGTTGGCCTGTGCGAGGAATAGCGCACTGGTACCAAGGGAGAATGGGGGAGAACACAGAGATGCAGCTGAGAGGAGCCAGGGACCAGATTCTGAATGTTCTCGTTAGCCAGAAGGACGAATGGGAATTTTATTCTAAATGCAGACAGAAGCCAGGGCACTGGCCTCTGAACTGCTCCAAACACAGAGAGCGGCTGAAGCTTTAAGCTTCCTACGCTGAACAGATACCTAGAGTGTGGCCATGAGCAGTGCCCACATGCCCTCTGAGCGGAGCTCTCAGCAACCAGTGCATCCTTCACAAACACAAGCCAACAGGCAAAGCTGAAGAGAGCCATCAAGATACGGAACCACGCCCCCGAACCACACCCATACCTTCTTCCTTCAGCCCAAAAGGTAGACTCAGAGCACCTTCTTCTCTGATGCACAGTGCCCTTGCCAACTGGCAGTCCAGGGACAGGAACCCTGGCCACGCTCAGCCACCAGAACGGCACAACGGATCTGCCACAGGAGCGCCAAGAGCTCGGGCAGGGCTGCAGCTCAGGGCTTGCCCCTACACGGCCAGCCTACCTCTACAGATGGTCCCGTTGCCCACGTAGCCCGGTTTGCAGGTGCAGCTGTATCCCTGGACGGTGTTGGTGCAGATGGCATTCTCATCACAGTTGTGCTGCCCGCTGCCACATTCGTCGTGCTCTGTTTGCAGGGTGAGAAAGAGAGACACTTTTTCATAAGGTGGAATCACTGGTGTTGGAAAAGTTAGCTGGAACTCACCAAGTAAGAACGACAGTGACTACCATGCATTGGGACCTTACTCTATGCCTGGCAGTTTCCATGCCTGATGTGGTTGAAATCTCAACAACTCTAAAAGATGGATGTTATTATCCTCACTTGGCAGGTAAACAGACTGAGTGTCAGAGAAGTCAAGCGACTTATGCAAGTGACAATGATTGCGAAGTGCTTCTCTAAGGTCACTGCTGCTTCCATGTCTGCAAAGGTTTCTGCAGAGGTTCCAAGGCAGTGGTTCTCAATAGGGGCAGGGGCACGGTGTGTGCAATGCTGCATCTCCTCCTCCTAGGAAACATGTGACAGCGTCTGAGGATGTTTTGGGGTGTCATGCTTTGAGAAAAGAGATGCTACTGGAATCTAGTGGTGGAGGGCAGGGATGCTGCTACGCCTCTTACAATGCACAGGACAGCCCACGACAACGAAGAATTAACCAGTCTGATATGTCAACAGCCCCAAGGTTGGGAATTGGGTACGGAGGCTCTGATTGCCTGGGTCCAGCTCGTGAGGTAAACCACCTGTCACACCCTATCAGTGTTCTTCTCCAACAGAACAAAGAGGGTAAAACTAAAGAGGAAGGCCCAGCTAATACAGCCCGGCAGAGGAGCATCAACCCACAAGTATTTTCACAAGGTTCAGAATTTAACCACTGGGCTGCTGCCTAACGTGTAGTAATATGGTTATATATATTCAAAGAGCCATGGCATCCTTAATCCACAAGACAGAGGGGAAAATACATCTAACACTATGCAATGGACTGAAAGATTCCAAGTTAGAAATCAAGATTTCACAGATAACTAGACTCTCCCCTCATCATCAGGACATTTTAATACTCAACTAAACGACTCCTCTGTAAATAAATAATGTGAGAAAGTTTATGCCCTTTATTCCCTTTAACATCTGCTAGTATAACTTCTTAGAAATCTTAAGAAGAAAAATCAAGTAGGGTTATTTAAGTCAGAACAGGTTATAAAACAAGAGTTGCAATTCCAGCTATAAATCTCAAAGAAATCAACACTAATTGAACAAAACTAAAAATTCAATATAGTTTGTTAAGCAAACTGCTAGATCAATGTACCAATAAACTGAAATATCATCTATCTTCATTAATTTTTAAAAATAAATTTATTTATTTATTTTATTTTTGGCTGCACTGGGTCTTCGTTGCTGCGCGTGGGTTTTCTCTAGTTGTGGCGAGCGGGGGCTACTCTTCGTTGCGGTGCACGGGCTTCTCATTGTGGTGGCTTCTCTTGTTGCGGAGCACAGGCTCTAGGCACGCAGGCTTCAGTAGTTGGGGCTTGCGGGCTCTAGAGGGCAGGCTCAGTAGTTGTGGCACACGGGCTTAGCTGCTCTGCAGCATGTGGGATCTTCCCGGACCAGCTCGAACCCGTGTCCCCTGCATTGGCAGGCAGATTCTTAACCACTGAGCCACCAGGGAAGTCCCTTCATTAATTTTTATTTTAAATTTCCTAACAGGGACCAGTAATGAGAAGGGTTGAATTCTACAAAGTAGAGCTGTTTCAGTCACCCACATGCAATAATGTCAAGTATACAAATGCACATGGCTCTTAATTTAACACCTTGGGTTTTTCAAAGAAAATGTTTCTTTAGGCCTTAAAACCAACACAAACTCTAAGAAATGCGAACAGGTTAGCAAGCAGTGTGAAGGGAGAAGATTCATGAAGACACACTTCTAGTCTGTGCTCAGATCATCATCTCCAGGACAGTCCAGAAATAGTATAATCTTATGAATGTCCAATCACATTTACAGACCTAGCAAGGACCTAATATGTACAGGTGCAATACCAGATGATATTAGGGACACAGAGAAGTCTAAGAATATAGGTTTAGACCCCAAGAGTTTTCAATCTCCTTATTTAAATCCATTTAAGTAGTAATTATTAGAGTCTGTATTGGGAATACAAATGAGTAGATATGGTCTCTGCTCATATGAACATTTTAATAGAGGCCACCAGACAGCAATATGTAACCAACCAGAACACATGGGAGAAGTGATAAGAGTTATAATAAACAGAACATATTTTAGAGTGAAAGGGGGCTCTGCTAATAATTACACTGGAATAACAGGCATAACTCAGAATGACCTAGGCAAACTGGCATGTGTGCTCATACTTGATAAGAGAAATAAAGATTAACTGGAATAAAAGTTCATTGGAGGGAAGAAATGACTTCTAATAGGGAGAAAAGTCTTCTTGAAAGACATAGTATCTGAACTAGTCTTTTAAAAATGGTCATGGTTTTCTCAGCCAGAAATGCCCATGAAGGGCACTCCAGGCAACAGAACAGTATGGAGAAAGGTGTGGTTCTATGCAACATTCCAGAACTCCGGTCCATCGTTGCCCATGTGGTGTCCCCCACCTCACCGCCCCTGCCACCAGCTTTATAAAGTTATAACTGACAAAGTTGAAAGATACTTAAAATGTACAAAGTGATAATTTGATATACATATACATCCTGAAAGGATTCCCCCATCAGGTTAATTAACACATCTATCCTACCTTGTATTATCTCCCAATATTCTTGATGCAAAGTCCCTTCTCTAATGAGGTGGTCCCATCACTGTCTTGCAAGTGCACGAGCTGACTCCTACCTCTCTAGTTTGTCATGATGATTCCCTGACTCAAAATACTCTCCCAGTATAGTTGAATATCTGTGCCCCTGCCTGGCTTCAAAGACCACTTCATATGAACACTTTTCGCCGTGCAGGCGTCCACTCCTGCTCTCTGTTAACACATGAACTTTAACCCTCTTGGAACTTTTAATAAATTTAAAATTTTATCTCTTTGGAGGCAATCAAATCACAATATATGGTGATGAGGTTTGCGAATTTTATCATGAATGCCTTATTAAGTAGTGAACTTTGAGGAAAGGAATTGTAGTCCATTTTCTACAACCCTGACTTTACTTTCTCGACTTCACATAGTAGTATTCAGCCTCGAGTGCCAAGCATGGGGATAAATATTGTACATATATGATGCCATTTAATTCTCCCAAGTCACGTGAAATATGTCTGCTCATTTTACAATGAAGGAAGTGAGACAAAACCACATTATTAAATTTAAATATTAAATTATTAAATAACTTAACATCACGAAACTAATAAGTGGAGGAGTTTGGACTTGTAACTCCAGACACAGAATGATCACATCACTGAGTACTTGCAAGTAACCTGGACGTGGCTGGAGCTAAACCAAGTCACACAGACGTGACCCCCTACAGCCAAGAATAAAGGCTGTCTTTTTCTACACTGGTCCCAAATACCCACTGAAGATCCAGCCTATCCCCAAACGACAAAGGTTCCCAAAACAACCGAGTTTTCAAAGTAACCAGTACCCTCAAAACTATGTCTGACAGAGATGGCCATAGAAGAAACGGTCTCCTTCTGAAAATCTCAAATCCCCTTCCAGCTGCTGGAGATGCTTCAGGTGTGAGAAAAGCTCTTGTGAGAGGTAGAAGGACATAGAGGCAAGAGACTCTAGAACCACACAGCCCGGGTTAGATGATCCTGGCCGTGCCACTCACCAGCTACGTGCACTTGAGTGACTCAGACAATCTGTGTCTTCTTAGTTTCCACATGTAAAATGTGGCTAATAATACAACCTATGGGGGGGGGGATGAATTGGGAGATTGGAATTGACATATATACACTACTGATACTATGTATAAAATAGATAACTAATGAGAACCTACAGTATAGCACAGGGAACTCTAGACTCAGTGCTCTGTGCTGACCTAAATGGGAAGGAAATCCAGAGAAGAGGGGATATATGTATACATACAGCTGATTCACTTTGCTGTATAGTAGAAACTAACACCACATTGTAAAGCAACTATATGCCAATAAATATTTTTTTAATGGTTAAAATGGTAAAAAAAAAATAATAATAATAATACAACCTATCTCCTGGGGTTTTTATGAGGACTCAATTAGCTAATATAGATACAATACTTATTACAGCTAATTGCAACTAGTAAGTGCTCCGTAAGTGTAAGCTATTTTATTATCATCGTTCTTATTACTACTACTCTTCCCACTACTACTACAATTATGTGTGAGCAGACTCAATTGTTGAATGGTGGTTAAAACTGGTTAAGAAAACTTTCTTTTTCCTTTACAGGCTGGTAGTTCAGGCAGAAAGGCTGTGAACAGACAGGCCTTTGAAGACACAAATTAGAATACCTCTTTAAAGATTCAAAGAAATATTTGCTTAGATTCAATTATGGTCCCTGGGAAACAAGACTATAGATTGGGAAGGTAAAGGATTTATGTTTAGGATTGCTGATATATAACCAGAGTTTGATTATGGTAAATTTGGAGTATTAAACCTCTCAGGACAAAGAAATAACAATTTTGGCAGCAAGCTCTCTACTAATGATAATTATTGTTATGCTGGCTAATATTTATTGGTACTCATTAAGCACTGTCATTATCACACGGTTCCTTTCTCCTTCTTCTTTTCCCTGCTATGGGATGGCTCACAAGGGCTCTAATCCACCTCTGTAACATTGTAATCAATAGCCATTATCAATTAACACACTGTTTTCCTTAGAGAACTAAGCAGGATCCAAACAAGCTACTGTAACAGTCACTCCAGCTGTGGCTGCAAACGTCCACATCTGGGGTCTGGCTGGCTACAGTTTCGCTTTGTTCCAAATAATCTAGTTTGAATTTTACAAAAAATTGTTACAGTAACCTCACTGGGACAAGCCAAGCAGGTTTTATTAGTCATATTTATAGACGAAATTGTAGTTTGGAGCATGTAAGAGGCTTTTCCTGTAAGTACATAGATAGTAAGGTGTACGTCTATAACTCGAACTCCCATCTCCTCATTTCTTCTCCTGCACTTGTTCTAAACTCCCACTTTATTATGTGATTCAAAGGAGTATCTATAATGTTGGCCACAATGTAGGTAATTTCTTTTACCTTTAAAAAAATAATTACAGATTTACAGGAAGCTGTAGAAGTAGTACAAAATGTCCCTTAACTCCTTCACCCAGTTTCTCTCCACAGTGCGATCCTATATAGCGGTAGTGCCATATCCAAACCAGAAAACTGACAGTTGTGTGTCACTGTTAAGCAGTGTACCGACCTAATTCAGTTCACACCATGTTTTCAAACTGCGTTCATGTTGTGTGTACGTACATATGGCTGTAGTTCTAAGTAATATTAACTTATGTATAAATTTGTGTAACCACCACCACATTCATGTTATGACTTTGTGTTTGCACCTAGTCCACACTCCCCCCATCACCCCCAATCCCTGTCCCCTGTCAGCTACTAATCTGTTTTCCACTTCTATAGTTGTCATTTAGAGACTGTTATACAAGCGGAATTACACAGTAAGTAATCTTTGAGATTGACTTTTTTTCAATAAGCTCAATGCCCCTGAGTCACATCCAGACTGTTGTAGTTTCAATAGTTCATCCCTCTTTCCTGCTGTGTAGTATTCCATTGTGAAAATATATCACAGTTTATTCAACCATTTACACATTGAAGGGCATGCGGACTGTTTCCTGTATTTTACTACTCTGAACAAAGTTGCTATGAACATCTGTGCACAGGCTTTTGTGTGAACATATATTTTCATTACCCTGGGTTAAATGTCCAAAAGTGTGATTATAGGGGCATCCGATAAGTGCTTGTTTTGTTTTGTAAGAAACTGCCACATGATTTTCCAGAATGGTTGCACCATTTTACATTCCCACTAGCAATGCACGAGTGATCAAGTTTCTCTACATCATTGTCAGCATTTGGTATTTTCACTTTTTAAATTTTAGTCTTTCGTGTGTGTATTATGATACTGCATTGAGCTCTTAATTTGCATTTTGCTAGTAGCTAATGATGTTGAATGTCTTTCCACATGCTCATTTGCCATCTATTTTTCTCTGGTGAAATGTCTTTTGCTCATTTTACAATTGGATGTTTTTTTTACTGTTGAGTTTTGAGAACTCTTCATATACTCTAGATATAAGGCCTTTGTTGGATATGTGATTTGCAAATATTTCCTCACAGTCTCCAGCTTGTATTTTCATCCTCTTAGCAGCCTTTCACAATGCAAAATGTATTACTTTTGATGAGATTCAATTTACCTATTTTTCATTTTATGGATAGTGCATTTAATGTCACATATAAGAACTCTTTCTCTAACCCTAGGCCTTAAAGATTTTCTCATATTTTTCCTAACACTTGTGTAGTTTTACCTCTTAGATAAGTTCATGACCCATTTTGACTTAACTTTTGTATATGGTAAGAAGTTTAGGTTTTCGCCTGTGCATGTCATTTGTTGAAAAGGCTACTTTTCCTCCACTGAATTGCTTTTGTACTTTTGTCAAAAACCAATTGGGAGCTTCCACAGGGAGAGACCAGCTGAGGGAGCACCGCTGTTGCTCAGACGATGATGTCTGCTTAGCACAGAGGAGAGTCTGGAACCGAGAGCATTGGTAGAGAGGTTAACACCAGACACCTCTGTGAGACCCGGCGGGCAGCCCTGGGATCAGTAACCAGGAGTCGCAGCTCCTGGAAGGCTGCCTGGATCTGGCGAGTGGAGGCCTAGGAGCAAAGCTGCAGCAATAGTTCCAGTGACAGCAGCGAAAGTCAGCACAGCTCCCTGTTGCTTGGTTCCCCCCTGAGGACAAGTTTATAACCATCAGGATATTCCTGAAATAATATAACAAATATGATACCAAGACAAGAATAACAATAACTGTTGTAATCAAAAGTAAACACAGTGGGCGACCTTCAAGACGGCTGAGAAATAAGACATGGAGATCTCCGTCTTCCCCACAAATACATCAAAGATATGTCTACATGTGGAACAACTACTACAGAACACCTACTGAACACTGGCAGAAGACCTCAGACTTCCCCAAAGGCAAGAAACTCCCTACGTACCTGGCTGCATGGCTGACAGGGTCTTAGTGCTCTGGTCTAGTGTCAGGCCTAGAGTTCGGAGAGCTGAGTTCAGGACATTGGACCACCAGAGACCTCCCGGCCCCACATAATATCTATTGGCGACAGCTCTCCCAGAGATCTCCGTCTCAATGCTAAGACCCAGCTCCACTAAACGACCAGCAAGCTCCAGTGCTGGACACTCCATGCCAAACAACTAGCAAGATGGAACACAACCCCACCCATTAGCAGAGAGGCTGCCTAAAATCATACTAAGTTCACAGACACCCCAAGACACACCACTGGATGCAGCCCTGCCCACCAGAAAGACAAGATCCATCCTCATCCACCAGAACACAGGCACCAATCCCCTCCACCAAGAAGCCTACACAACCCACTGAACCAACCTCACCCACTGGGGCAGACACCAAAAACAACAGGAACTATGAACCTGCAGACTGCAAAAAGGAGACCCCAAACACAGTAAGTTAAGCAACATGAGAAGACAGAGAAATATGCAGCAGGTGAAGGAGCAAGGTAAATGCATCTTGTTTAATGTGTCATTTAAAGCTTGTGCTTCCTTATTTATTTGTATTTTGGTTGATCTGTCCATTGGTAAAGTGGGCTGTTAAAGTCCCCTACTATTATTGTGTTACCCTTTTAATCCAGATTTAATTAAATCTGGATTAAATCCAGAAAGCTGGAGTAGCAATTATCAAATCAGACAAAATAGACTTTAAAATAAAGACTATTACAAGAGACAAAGAAGGACTCTACATAATGATCAAGGGATCAATCTAAGAAGAAGATATAACAATTGTAAATATTTATGCACCCAACATAGGAGCACATCAATACATAAGGCAAATGCTAACAGCCATAAAAGGGGTAATATAAAGCTTTTAAATGTGCTACCAGAACACTACTAGAGATAATCAATGAATTTGCTAAAGTAGCAGGATACAAAACTAATGCACAGAAATCTCTTGTGTTCCTATATACTAATGATGAAAAATCGGAAAGAGAAATTAAGGAAACACTCCCATTTACCAATGCAACAGAAAGAATAAAATACCTAGTAATAAACCTACCTAAGAAGACAAAAGACCTGTATGCAGAAAACTATAAGACACTAATGAAAGAAATTAAAGATGATACAAACAGATGGAAAGATATACCATGTTCTTGGATTGGAAGAATCAACATTGTGAAAATGACTATACTAACCAAAGCAATCTACAGAGTCAATGCAATCCCCATCAAACTACCAACGGCATTTTTCACAGAACTAGAACAAAAAATTTCACCATTTGTATGGAAACACAAAAGACCCCGAATAGCCAAAGCAATCTTGAGAATGAAAAATGGAGCTGGAAGAATCAGGCTCCCTGACTTCAGACTATAATACAAAGCTACAGTCATCAAGACAGTATGGTACTGGCACAAAAACAGAAATATAGACCAATGGAACAGGAGAGAAAGCCCAGAGATGAACCCAAACACACATGGTCACCTTATTTTTGATAAAGGAGGCAAGAATATACAATGGAGAAAAGACAGCCACTTCAATAAATGGTGCTGGGAAAACTGGACAGCTACCTGTAAAAGAATGACATTAGAACACTCCCTAGCACCATACACAAAAATAAACGCAAAATGGATTAAAGACCTAAATGTAAGGCCAGACACTATCAAACTCTTAGAGGAAAACATAGGCAGGACACTCTTCGACATAAATCACAGCAAGATCTTTTTTGACACACCTCCTAGAGAAATGGAAATGAAAACAATAAACAAATGGGACTTAATGAAACTTAAAAGCTTCTGCACAGCAAAGGAAACCATAAACAAGACAAAAAGACAACCCTCAGAATGGGAGAAAATATTTGCAAACGAACCAACTGACAAAGGATTAATCTCCAAAATATACAAAGCAGCTCATGTAGCTCAATATTAAAAAAACAAACAACCCAATCCAAAAATGGGCAGAAGACCCAAACAGACATTTCTCCAAAGAAGGTATACAGATTGCCAACAAACACATGAAAGGAAGCTTAACATCACTAATCATTAGAGAAATGCAAATCAAAACGACAATGAGGTATCACCTCACACCAGTCAGAGTGGCCATCATCAAAAAATCTACAAACAATGAATGCTGGAGAGGGTGTGGAGAAAAGGGAACCCTCTTGCACTGTTGGTGGGAATGTAAATGGATACAGCCACTATGGAGAACAGTATGGAGGTTCCTTAAAAAACTACAAATATAACTACCACACAATCCAGCAATACCACTACTGGGCATATACCCTGAGAAAACCAAAATTCAAAAAGAGTCATGTACCACAATGTTCACTGCAGCTCTATTTACAATAGCCAGGACATGGAAGCAACCTAAGTGTCCATCGACAGATGAATGGATAAGATGTGGCACATACATACAATGGAATACTACTCAGCCATAAAAAGAAACGAAATTGAGTTATTTGTAGTGAGGTGGATGGACCTAGAGTCTGTCATACAGAGTGAAGTAAGTCAGAAAGAGAAAAACAAATACCGTATGCTAACACATATATATGGAATCTAAAACAAACAAACAAAAATGGTTCTGAAGAACCTAGGGGCAGGACAGGAATAAAGACACAGTCATAGAGAATGGACTTGAGGACACGGGGAGGGGGAAGGGTAAGCTGGGACGAAGTGAGAGAGTGGCATGGACATATATACACTATCAAATGTAAAATAGATAGCTAGTGGGAAGCAGCTGCATAGCACAGGGAGATCAGCTCGGTGCTTTGTGACCACCTAGAGGGGTGGGATAGGGAGGGTGGGAGGGAGACGCAAGAGGGAGGTGATATGGTCATATATGTATACGTATACCTGATTCACTTTGTTATACAGCAGAAACTAACATAACAATGTAAAGCAATTTTACTCCAATAAAGATATTTAAAAAAAGTAAACACAGTAAGTAAAATAAAGTAGCACTGTGCTCATCCTTTTTGTTGTAAAGTGACATATTCTTAAAGGAACCTAACTGCTACAGGTAGAGGTGATCATTTTTTTTATAATAAATATCTGACTTACAAAAAAAAAAAACAATTGGTTGTATTTGTGTTCTCTGTTTCTGGGTTCTCTACTGTGTATATATACTGTGATCTGTGTATATATTCCTCTGCCAATTCCATACTGCCTTGATTATTCTAAGTTACAGAAAGCCTCTATATCAGATAGAGTGACTCCCTCCACTTTGTTCTTTTCCAATATTGTTTTAGTTATTCTAGTTCTTCTTCCTTTCTATATAAATTTTAGATAAGCTTGTCCCTTTCTATAAAAAATCTTGTTTGGATTTTCATAGGAACTTACAGTTCTATTTGTGGAGAACTGCCATCTTCACTATACTGAATCTTCTGATCCATGAACACAGCATGTTTCCCTATTTAGTTGTTCTTTGACTTCTTCCATCAGGGTTTTGTAATTTTCAGCACACAGATCCTGTAAATGTTTTATTAGATTTACAACTGGGGATTTCACTTTATTTGCAGTTATTGTATATGATGTTACATTTTTAAATTTGGTTTCTATGTAATAGTTGCTAGTATATAGGAAAACGATTATGTGTGTTGATCTTGTAGAGCTTTTGACTCTGCTGAACTCACTTATTAGTTATACAATTTTTTCTGTAGATTCGTCAAGATTGTGTACATAGACAATCATGTCATCTGTAAATAGAAATAGCTTTATTTCTTCCTTTCTGATCTGTATGCTTTTTATTTCCTTGCGTTGCCACCTTATTCTGCTGGCGAAGACTTCTGGAGCTATGGCACACAGGAATGAGAGCAGACCATCATTTGCCACTAATCTTAGGAAGAAAGCACTCCGTCTTTTACCATTAAGTGTAAAGTTAGCTCCACCTCATACAGCCTTGTCAATGCTGGGTGGAGGTGGAGGTCTGGCTGGGACCCACTGGCAATGAAGTTGGGAGAGTTGGACCACCGATCAGCCTTGCCTTGCACTGCCTTGTTCAGTCTGTGTGCTGCTGGGCTAGAGTAGAGGCCCAGCTCCATGCTGAGCCCCACCGATACTCCCACAGAGAGGGAATCAGAGCACTGCCTGCTTCTACCAAGCAGATTTTCTACGCACATATGGCTCAAGGAGGGTAGGTATTTTCAAAAAGGTTTTGGCTGTGTTAGAGCCCCTTCTCTAATTCTTTCCCTAGGAGCAGTAGAATTGGCTCTCCTTGGAGCGTTTGTCTTCTGTGCCCGTCTGTGGATTTAGGTTTCAGGCTTCTTTAACTCCCCATCCGGGAGACACCAAAGGCAAAAAAGAAAATGGAGAACTCACCCCTTGTTGTTCCTCACCTCCCAGAGTTGCTAGGTAGTCCACCTTCTTTGCACCTTTCAGAGTCTTGCTGGATATTTTTTGTGTTATATCCAGGGGATTTTTAGTTGTTAACGACCTGGGAGGATTGGGGATAGTCGACCTTGGCCAGAACCAAAAGTCTTCAGTGTGTTTAATTTTTAAGAAAGTAGTCACTTTCCCTCTCTGGTTTTTCAAACAGAGAAATCCTAGTAATTGGGATTTTTCCTAAACATACTATGAGCACATTGATTTGTTTAGCATATTTATTGAGCACATACTACTATGCAGATGCTGCTCTAAATGTGTTGTAGCATTCATATGAATTAAATATTATCATCCATATTTTCTAAATGAAGAAATGGGAACAGAGAGGTTTTAAGTGATCCAAGGTTATAGGATGGTAGACTCAAACCAAGGCAGTTACTGTCAAACCATGGCTGAATAATTAGCATCATGTAGTTATTAGTCATTCTTGAAATGTCTTTCTCCCTTAATCCCTTATCATCAAGCTATCTTCAAGTCTCATTGATTTTTCTTTTTAAATATCTTTCAGATTCATTCTTTTATCTCCATTTCCATTTCCACCGCCCTCATCCAAGCTACAATCATCTTACCCACATCTAAGCTGCTGTCACCTGAGCTCCTGCTATAGATCCTCAGTGGACCCTCACATTCACTATTGCCCACCTTTAATTCATTCTTCATACTGCACTTAGAATAATCTCTTAGGCATTCAAATGTGATCATCTTCCTGTCTTTTCTAAAACTTCAGTTGTTTTTCACTGGTCTTAAAATGTGGACAAACACTTCTATTCCAACCTCCTTGGCCCATCATGGTCTTGCCTCTACCTAACTGCCTCGGTTCATTTTCATATTTGCCTGCTCTGTTCCAACCACACTTTATTTCCTGCCTCAAAGGGCTTTGTTCCCTTGGGTCACAGGCACTTTCACATGCTCTTTCCTCTTAGCTCCCTTAACACTTGCTTATCCTTGGTATCCAACCCAGTTCTTACCTCCTCGGAGAAAAGAATCGCTTATTTCCCTGACCGGGAAGTTTCCCCTGTAATATATTCATATAACCCCCAGCGCCTCTCCTTCAAAGGGCTAATCACAGTTATCGTTTTATGCTTATTAGTGTATTAGTGGTTTATTAACATCTGTCTTCTTTACTAGAGCACAAGGACAGAAAATATATTTCTTTATCCCCAAGCCCTAGCAGAGCTTCTGAAACCCAGTAATTGTCTAGTAAAAGTACCTATTTATATAAGAAAGGAAGGGAGGGAGGGAGGGAATAAGGAAGGACTGAAAGAAAAGAGTATTATTGTCTTTGGCATCAAAAATTGTAGACAGCTCAAGGAGAATTAAGACAAGGGAAAAGTAATTGAATCAGGCAGCTGGGGGAAACTTAGATGGGCAGAGCTTATAAATGAAATACAACCAGGTAATAATGTGTTGATATATTTATTTATCACAGTGACTGTGGGAAAAGAAGAAAGGCATGCAGCTTCAGGAGCTCTCTCTGAGGCAGGCCATTTCTTTCATAAAGAATAGCTGAAGACACAACCCCTGGACTCTGAGAAAGTAATTGCAAATCATGCGTCTGATAAGTGACTTGAATTGAGAATATCTAAAGAAACTTAGCAGGAGAAGATAACCCAACTAGAAAATGGGGAAAATATTTAAATAGACATTTCTCTAAGGCATGTATATAAATGTCCAATAAACACATGAAAAGGTGCTCAACATCTTTAGTCATGAGGGAGACCCAAAGCAAAACCACAATGAGATACCACTTCACACCCACTAGAATGCCATCATCAAAAAGACAATAAAAGTTATTTACAAGAATGTGAAGAAACCGGATGCCTTGTACATTGCTAGTAGGAATGTAAAATATTTGGAAATTACTTTGGCAGTTCCACAAACTGTTAAACATAGGGTTACCGCACGTTCCAGCAATTACGCTCCTATGTATACACCAGTTAGAAATTAAAACATGTCCACACAAAGACTCGCATAGGAATGTTCATACTAGCATCATTCACAATAGCCAAAGGTGGAAACAACCCATATAGCCATCAACAGACGATTGCATAAAGAAAATGTGGTATACCCGTGTAATGGAATATTTTTCAGTAATAAAAAAGAGTAAAGCACTGCTCATACTACAACATGTATCATGGATAAACCTCAAAAACATTTTGCTAAGTGCAAGAATCAATCACAAAAGACCACCTATTGTATGATCCCATTTACATAAAATATCCAGATGGCAAATATATAGATACACAAAGTAGACACGTGGTTACCTAGGGCTAAGTTCAAGGGAATGGGTACAAGTTTTCTCCTCGGGGTGATAAAAACGTTCTAAAATTAGAGTATTATAATGTTTGTGCAACTCTGAAAATATACTTAAAGCCAGTGAACTGTACATTTTAAGGAGATGAACTTTATGCTATGTAAATTACATCTCAATAAAGCTGTTAAAAATTACTAAGGATAAAATTCTGAAATAAGCTGGCACATTTATCTCTGTGGCCATGTCTTAAGATGAGGATGTAAAGACTCATCAGACATAATTCTTGGGTGAAATTGTGCTTCTGCAAATGAGGATCAGGAATGTTAGTTATTCTGCTAATATCCTAGGGATATGTCACATTTCCTTAATTAAAACACAGCATTTATTTAATAGTAATATTGGGGGAAGGAGAGAGGAGTAATTAGATATAAAATGTATTCATCCCCAGTTTCTTAAATGTGAAATCTGAAAATCTGTGCTTTAGGCTCAAGGACAAATGTTCAAACACAGTACTTGAATTCAAGAAACAAATTTCTAAGTCAAAATAAATATAACTCTAAACCCTCTATTTGCCAGAATGGACAACTAAATCGCATTCCTTACTGAGCTCCATTCCACCCCACTTTGCCCTCAGCTGGATTCCATCACAGTTCTGGGGGTCTCAGGCAAAAGCTGGTGGGAGGGCTGTCTGATTTTCACACTGGTTATTACTCTGGCCCATAAAAAGGAGGCTTGAAGCCCTGTTAGTCCCCTGCTAAACTCAGGTGCTGAGATCCTTGCCAAGAACAGGTACCCCAGTAGTGGGGACCTGAATTTGGGGGTGTACCATACACCCATTCTTTCCCCACTCTCAGGGACACCACTGAAGAATCTACAGGTTTCCATCTTCCCTCTTCTGGGGCTAAACTACTGTAGCTTAGACTACTTTTATCCTCCCAAATACCAAGCCTTATAATCCCAGCTCCTTCTGGGAGATTCAGTCTTTGATTTTTTCTTCTTTCTTTTTTTAAATGAGGTAATATTGTTTTATAACATTGTATAAATTTCATGCATACAACAGTATATTTCTGTTTATGTATACACTACAGTGTACATACCACCAAAAATTTAGTTTCCCTCCCTCACCATAGAGTTGACCCCCTTTTTCCATTTTGCATCCCCCAACCTTCCCCTCTGGTGACCACTGCTCTGTTCTCTGCACCTACATGTTTGTTTTTGTTTGGTTTGTTCAGTTATTTTGGTCTTTTAGTTTGTTTTTTTATGTTCCACATGAGTGAAATCAGATGGCATTTGTCTTTCTCCATCTGACTGATTTCACTTAGCATAATGCCCTCAAGGTCCATCCATGTTGTCATAAATGACAAGACTTCATCTTTCTATGACAGAGTAGTATTTCATTGTTTATATATATACCACATCTTCTTTATTCATTCATCTGTTGAGCACTTAAGCTGTTTCCAGAAAATGTGTACTAACTTCCCATTGGCAAAGATGCTTTGGGGTCTCTAGGACTGGAAGCCGTTCTCAACTCAAAGCCCCGAGTAGGGTTACGAGCAGAATAGATATGGTGGAAGGGTTGCAGAAGTAAAGACGAGAAGTGAAAGGCAACGAGCCAGTTCCCATCCTTTCTTGTGTGTATGTGTGATCTGTGTAAAATAATCTTTTATTTTTATTATTATTTTCTGTTATACCCTAATTTCTCCACAGCAGAGAGAAACAAAACACAAAGTAGTAACTCAATCAAGTGCTTTTCAGCTTGGATATATAGTACTATATATTAAATATGGCAGGTTATATATAATATATATTAATCATTTACATATGATATTTGTACATACGTAGAAAATCTATAAAAATGTATATTAAACTATTAACAGTGATTTACACTGAGAAGTTGGGTAGAGGATAAATGGAAGGCACTTATATTATTTATTTTATTCACTTTGTACTTGTGAATTTTTTACAACCAATATGTATCTTTTATTGCTAAAAAATAGAGGGTTTTTTGGTTTTGTTTTGTTTTAAAGAAGAAAGAAAATGGGTTTTGAGTATAATCAAGTTTGCACGGAAAAGACAAAACTTTGGAGGCTGACAGATCTGGATGCAAATCTCAGCATTGGATACAAATCCCAGAAAGATTTGACAAGTTCTCTGTGCCCCAGTTTCCGTCTGTATAAAATGCAGACAGTGATACCATGACTAAGAGTAGAAAACTGGGTTTAGTCTCTGCTTCCTCAGATTCAAACAGATTATACTACAGAAGGGATATTCAAGAAACATTTATACAGTGAATGTTCGTGGGAAGAAACATTGTAAAACATCTGGTATCATTTAGGGCACACAGTAGGTGGTCCAGAAATGGCAGAGGCCATCACCACCACCACCACCATCATCAACATCATCACTGCGTGGTGTTGGCCTGCGTTTTCCATGAACCCTTCCTCAATAATTCCGGGAAGATATTACTGGGAGCTTTGTTACTCTCCTTTATGTCCCCAAGGCCCTGAGTCCAAACCCAGCTTTGTCACTTGCTCTCTGAGCCTCAGTGTTGTCACCAGAAATTGGAAGCAATAAGATCCATCACACAGAGCTGCTGGGAAGAGTAACTGAGCAAGTATGAAGATGTGTCTAGGGTGTACCAGCCAAGTAATACGGATTCAGTAAATGTTAGCTTTGTTCCACATGGATAATTTAGCAATGCATCATTAAACTACGAAATTAATGAAGAGCTGAACTGTAGTCCAATGTTTCTTTTAAAACGCTAATCCAATAGAAATATCCAAAATGAGAATGAAAGAAAGATGTGAAACTGTTGTTTGACTGTGGTTTTATGTAATGGTCCCTTAAGCATCCCCAAAGTGACCCTTTTATCTCTTTACTGAGAAGAGGCTGGCTTGCTATTGTTTCGGTTCCACAACTACCCAGAGAAACTCTGAAGAAAACTGTCTAAATATGAAATATGGCAAGAAAACTAATGTTGTGTTGATGTTTTTCTTTATCACAGAAGTTTGCCTTCTCCTTCAGGGATTCTTGATATGAATGTACTGCTCTTTGTCTTTCTGAAGCAAGGTGATAGTGCAGAAAAACAAAAGGAATCTGGGAGAAAGATTGGCCAAAGGGAAAAGTCTCTTTTCCTCCCCCTTTTTACCAGTGACTATGACTCTTTTTCTAGTGCTCTGGGGCTCAGTTGACTCATGAGGTTCCAAAGAAAAAGAAGATAGAATTAAAGGGAAACGCAGAACCCTGAAAATGTGCTAGTCCTATTATCATGCTTTCCAATATATCCCTTCGTTCCTTTTGAATTCCTCCTCCATACCCAACTGTAGTGGGTTTAATAGTGTTTCTACCCCAGATTCATGTCCACTAGAACCCCAGAACATGACCTTATTTTGAGACAGCGTCTTTGCATATGTATTTAGTTAAGGTGAGGCTATAATGGATTAAGGTGGACCCTAAGTCTAATGACTGGTGCCCTTATAAGAGGAGAAGACACAGCAGGAAGAAAGCCACGTGAAGCTGGAAGCAGAGACTGGACTCACACAGCCACAAGTCAAGGAACACCAGAGCCACTAGAAGACAGAAGAGGCAAGGAAGGCCCCTCCCCTTGAGCCTGTGGAGGGAGTGTGGCCCTGCTAGCTCCTTGATTTTGGATCCTGACCTCCCAAATTGTGAGAGTAAAATGTTCTGTGGTTTTAAACCACCCAGCGTGTGGCACTTTGTTATGGCAGTGCTAGAAAACCAATCCACCAACATTACGTATAACTGTTCACCTGATAAGGTTCTGAGAGGACAGTGAGGGACCAAGTCCTGATGCCCTTCGTGTTTCCTAGAAAAGAGACACAGGAGGATCGAAAGAAAGGGGACTGAGGATACAAAGTCCATAATGAAATCATGTGACAGCATCTGCGGGATAAGGGGAAGAGCAGGTATTTGAGAGACATGCATGCTGAGTTTGAACCCCAGTCCCCATGTGAAGCAGCTCTAAGAAATCAGCAAGTCACTTAAACCTTCAGAGGCTCAATGTCCCCATCTTTAAGAAGAAACACCACCACCCACCTTGCTGTGGAGTTGTATTAATAAAGATATAATTAGAAAGATTTGCACAGTTCTTAATACATAGTAGATGCTCAGTAATTGTTAGTTTTTGTTTTGCTCAGCTGGGCTAGGATTCCGAAAATTAGAATACTTAAAAATATATGCCAGGCCATATATCCAGACAAAACTATAATTCGAAAAGATACATGCACACCTATGTTCATAGCAGCACTATTAATAGCCAGGACATGGAAGGAACCTAAATGTCCATTGACAGATGAATGGATAAAGATATGGAACATATATATAATGGAATACAACTCAGCCATAAAAGAGAATGAAATAATGTCATATACAGCAACATGGATGGACCTAGAGATTATCAAACTAAGTGAAGTCAGACAGAGAAAGACAAATGCCATATGATATCACTTACATGTGGAATCTAAAATATAACACAAATGAACCTATCTACGAAACGGAGAGAGACTCACAGATATAGAGAACAGACTTGTAGTTGCCAAGGGGGAGAGAGGGTGGGGGAGGGATGAAATGGGCGTTTGGGATTAGCAGATGCAAACTACTGTGTATAGAATGGATTAAAAAACAAGGTTCTACTGTATAGAACAGGGAACTACATTCAATATTCTGTGTGATAAACCATAATGGAAAAGAATATGAAAAAGAATATGTATACATCTGTATCACTTTGTTGTACAGCAAAAATCAACACATTATAAATCAACTATACTTCAATAAAATGAATTTTAAATGTATATACATATGCCAGGCCAACTAACAAAGGAAATGTCACCCTAAAAATATTAACGTGTAGATTTATTAAGCGTGAAAGAGGCTTACAATCTGTCTGTGCTGCCTCAGCTCTCTGATGAGTATTCCTGGGAATCTGTAGTAACAAGAAAATCCCTGGAGCATGAGAAGACACTAAGCTTTCTTAGCCTCATGGATTGGAGGGTACACTGTCTTGGATGATTAAGAAGCAAACAAACTGAGCCTAAGTGTCAAAGCAATACCAGAACTCATACAGTGAATCATTACAGCAAGGTGACAGATCTAGAAAAATCGCCTTAGTGAACAACGGGATGGAAACACAAGGCAGAGGAAATAACCCCATTTACATACAGAATGTGCATGTTGTAGGCCAGGATTGCTTTCCAAAGGAAAATGAAGTTGCCCGATATGTCTCCCACGCCTGTCTCCCACCTCTGTGTAACTCCTGGTGTTTACAGGTAGTAACAAATATCATTTTCTCCTGGGTCTGTAGCAGATTTTCTAAAAATGGCCAAATCAATATCTCCCAACCCACGTGCTATTCTACAATATAACCTCACCCTTCCCTGGATCATGAGGTACAATCTATTCCTCCCCTAGAAATGCATTTGTAATTAAGGGAATGTGGCAGAAACTATGTCACATGACTTCCAAGGCTAAGGTCAGAAAGAGTCTGGCAGCTTCTGTAATGCTCATTCTCTGGATGCCCCATCCCAGGACATTACCTCTTAGAACCCAGCTGCCAACCTGTGGACGGCTGAAGACACATGGCCACACATGTATGTGTACAAGCTCCAGGTGATGGCCCCAGCTGAGCCCAGACATCAAGGAATATCAGCCCAGGCACCAGACACGTGAGGATAGGAGGCTTAGGAAGATGGCATTTCTCAGTTGGTTGAGTCTCCCCAGCCCTTAATTCTTCCCAGCTGAGGCCCAGATATCAAGGAGATAACAGCCATCTCTGCTGGGCCCTGTCTAGATTATCCACCCCCAGAATTTATGAACATAGTAAAATGGTTGTTGTTTTACACGACTAAGTTTGAGGTGGCCATCATACAGCAATAGATTACCAGGACAGTATCCCTGGCTCTGCGTCCAGGGCATGGTGTGACACAGCAGCTCAATGAGGTTGTATGGAGCTCAGTTGAAATGAAATCAAAGCACCTGGAAAGACTGTTTATTCCTTTGAGACAGCCTTCAATCTTCAGAATGAGGTATATTAAAGGGTAACTCACTATCTGCCAGTAGTTTCACATCGTCTTCACTCTGCAATGGTTTTGGTTATCACTTGACATAGATGGGCCCTAAAATGAACCCAAGGATGAGCAATTTTGCAGCAATCAAAATATATTTTCATCAACTACATGATCTCCCTAGAAACTTCAATGCATATGTTGATAGCACTGGTGAAACCTGTCACCAAATTCGGTATCGGTTCCTCTGATTGATGCTATCTAGCAATGTATTAATAGGGGAGGAAATAGAAAATCATACCATCAGAGCCAAAGGTTTTTCTGGAGAATTTATAGGAGGTCAAAAGCGCAGATAAAGGTCATAGACAAGGTTTTGTCCTCTCAAAAGGTGGTAAAGTGAAGGGATTAGAAATCTGAGCTCTGGACACACACCATCTTAGGTTAAAGTCTCAGCTCTGCTACTTAATGACTGTAATTTTACACTTATGATGTGTTATCTCTCACACTGTTTCTCCTTTAGTCAAAAATGCCAGATAAAGATTAAATGAGAGGGCTTCCCTGGTGGCGCAGTGGTTGAGAGTCTGCCTGCCGATGCGGGGGACACGGGTTCGTTCCCCGGTCCGGGAGGATCCCACATGCCGCGGAGCGGCTGGGCCCGTGAGCCATGGCCGCTGAGCCTGTGCGTCTGGAGCCTGTGCTCCATAGCAGGAGAGGCCACAACAGTGAGAGGCTTGCGTACGGCAAAAAAAAAAAAAAATTAAATGAGATAATACATATGCAATGTCATTCAAATATTTACCATGTACCTTCTATGTGTTTGCACTGTGCTAACACAGAAAACCAAATAGTAAACAAAGAGAATTTCCCTGCCATGATGGAGACCACACTTTGGTGGGGGAGACCACACTTTGGTGGGGGAGACAACCAACAAATAAATATATAAAGAAATATGTGACATAATTTTGGGTAGTGATAATTAATATGAGGAAAAATAAACCAGAGAGAAAAGATGGGGAGTGACAAGAGTGCTAAATTAGATAGAAAGGTCTGGGAAGGTTTCTCTGATGCCATTTAAACAAAGACCTGGGTGAAATGAAGGAGCTAACCATATGGTTATCCTGGGGAACAGCATTCAAGGCTGAGATAAATCCAAGAGAAAGGCTTGAGTATGGAAAAAGAAGATCCAGGAGGCCAAGGTAGCAGGAGTGGCGTAAGGAAAAGGGATGATGGTAGGAAATCAGGTCTTCCAGGTGGCCGTGGGTCAAATCAGGTAGGTCCCTCGAAGTCATCAGACAGCATTTTGAGTGTGGTGGGAAGCCACTGGTACATGAGTGGCTTAGCACAGTGCCTTGCATATTATAGCACAAGCTCAATGAGTGGTTGGTTGTCACATGATTATGGACAAATATCAAGGTAGGACAGCAGAAACACATTCCTTAGCAGCGGCACTAAACAAACCTCCACTCAAAGCAAGCAATGCGATCAGAGAGTGTCAGACCTGCTGGCTCCAAGTGGAGCTGATATTTCCAGCCACATAGGCAAGATACAGAAGCAAAAAAAGAAAACGAAGCCTGCAGAAATGCCAGTCATTCTGTCCCACACAGACTACATTACCCTGTTCTTCATGAAAATCCAAACTGGGGGGTAACAGCACTTTGTGCAGGAGAATATTATCATCTCTCTGTGACTGAGTCACAATAAACTGTGAGCTTGTTGAGGCTATGACCTTGACGTGAGGACCTAGTGCTTCATGGTCCAATATGGCAGCCACTAGCCACATGTGGCTACTGAGCCCTTAAAATATGGCTAATCTGGGCTTCCCTGGTGGCGCAGTGGTTGAGAGTCCGCCTGCCGATGCAGGGGACACGGGTTCATGCCCCGGTCTGGGAAGATCCCACATGCCGTGGAGCGGCTGGGCCCATGAGCCATGGCCACTAAGCCTGCACGTCCGGAGCCTGTGCTCCACAACGGGAGAGGTCACAACAGTGAGAGGCCCGCGTACCACGAAAAAAAAAAAGGCTAATCTGGATTGAGATGTGCTCTAAGTATAAAATAGACACTGGCTTTCAAGACTTAGTCCCATAAGTAAGAATGTAAAATATCTCAATAATTTTTATATTTATGATGTATTGAAAAAATAATGCTTTGGATACATGACATTAAATGAAAAAAAATTTAAGTTTCGTTTCACTTGTTTCTTATTTTCTTAATGTGGCTACCAGAACTTTTCAATGTGGCTAGCGTTACGCACCTATTGGACACTGCTATAGCAGGTGCTTCATAAATGCGGGCAAGAAAGAAATGGAGGAACAGGAATATCTCTAAGAAGATTTTTGCATTCTTAACTGCGGGTGAAAAATGGGGCTCATCTTGAAAGCCAGGTCTGATTGTTGTTGCCTGGAGTGCTGTATCAGAAAAGATTCAAGGCCCCAATCCACTGGGAAGACTGCTGGGGTTAATTTCTAATATCTGCCATGGACACAAGAGGAGAAAGTGACAGCACCACATACAATGAAATGACTCTTCTTGTACAGAAATAATATTATCAATAATTGCTTGAGAATGCATTTTGCTGTGAGCATGTGTTAGACATTTACTCTTGCTGGATATTTTCCATTCACAATTTTATTCTATTTTTCACAGCGACCTTGAAAGGTAGTAACTACCGTCCCTGTTTTACCTATGTGAAAAATGAAATTCAGAGAGGTTAGTTTCCTAAGTGAATAAAGGCCAGGATTTGAACCCAGTACAGCATCTCTCTAAATCTCACACTCTAATCACCACTTGCTGGGATCTGGTACTATTTCCTGATAAACAGAACTTTCTGGGATGCTGGGTTGCCAGCATGAATCTTGGTATCCTGCTTGCTCCCCAAAGGTTGGTGTCTGACTTATTCCTCCACTTGGGTCTGTGCTGACCCTCCGTTCACATATAATATAGCGGTATCAATGGAATGCGCCCTCAAGCCATTTCCCTACCTTGGAAATTTAGTCTAGACCAGTGGTTCTCAAACTCTGGCATCATCTGAATATGGAGGGCTTATTAAGACACAGATTTCTGGGCCCTGCCCCTAAAAGTTTCCGATTGAGTTGTTCTTGGGTAGAGCCTGAGGATTTGGATTTCTAATAAGTTCCCAAGTGATGTTGATGCTGCTGGTCCAGGAACTAGACTTTGAGAATCCTAAGTCTATATCTAAGCTCCTAGATCTTCTCAGCCACAATTAAATCATCTCAGGAATGTAAAAAATGTATCAGTGCTCAGTCTTAGCCCAGAACAACTGGGCTAAGAATCAGAATCTCTATGATGGGGTCCAGATATAAGCATTTTTTAAATCTTCCAGGGAAGAAGGGAAGGTTGAGAACCACTGAGCTACCTGCTCCTTCTATTTAACCCTGCTCTCTAGCTGTTCCAAAAGATAAAAGTGGGAAAAATAACTAAGCCTATTCCAGTCAAGGGGCTAAGGCATCACTGATTCACAAAAGACAGGAGCAGCTGCAGGGCTGAGCTCCCGCCTGCGGGTTGACGGGTGGGTATCAGGATGGGGGTTAGGAAGTGTGGAGGCCACAGGACAGGCACAGCAGCCAGAGAGAGAGCTCTCAGAAATGCCACCCAGTAACTGACATTAGTCTGTCCTGTAGTGATAGTTTAATAGATTAAAGGTCAATGTGTATTCAGTCCCTGTCCTTTGCTTCACAGCTGGAGAATCTTCTAAGGTGAAGGACACTGACATTATAACTACCATGGGGCTCAACGGGAATGAAAGTTGATGGAATGGAAATGATTCACATCTGTGAGGTTCTGCAAAGAGGAGACCCAGCACAGCTAACATCTAATCCTGTAAAATCTACAAAGCTTAGAATTTCACGTATAAACACCACGAGTTTTTTTTCATAAAAGACAGACACATCCTTGCAACCTAAAAATCTGATATTGGCTTCTCCCTTTGCAGTGTCAGAAGTGAAGGCAGCAGACATTCTCTAAAACCTTCACTTATCCCTGTCACTCAAAAAAAAAAAATCAGAAACATCAAATGAAACTTCATATCTGTGAAATTTTCTGGTGTTTGGTAATTTTGTAGAAGGACACAAAGTTCCTGAAACACTTCTATTTTAGATTTACTTAGAGGAAGATTGTTTTTCTCTATAAAGACATTCTTTTCTCCTTTTCAGATGCTTCTTTACTGCCTTGTGGCTATGGCAAAGATGCTGACTGACTCTAAAATGCAAACACATTTTCAAATATTTGTTGATATGACTTTTTCAAGATTTCTATAACAAAATTCGTTTTACTTATGCAGTCTCCAACGTTGGGTCTGAATGCAGACCCAACTGAATCCTTATCCAGTTGTTGAAGAATGATCCAATTGCCTCCCATGTGCTGTAAAATATAAGGAGAAACTTCCATTCTTTCTTGCTGATTGACTTGAGAGTATCAAAACTACAAAACACTTCAAATTTAAGTTTTCTCTCTGCCAACCTCTTTGAAAAGGAATTGTATTCTTGTATAAGGTAAATCAACTATTTGCAACATTATAAATTGCTCCATTTATCTTTCCAATTTTAACTTTTGAATTTTCTCATAGGAGTAGTAAAATAACCAGAGTCTTCAGCATTATTTGATGTTTAGAGGAAGAGAAGAAATAACAAGAAATACAGTCAGGGTTTGCATGAGCTATATTCATTTTAATTGTTTAAATATTACAAATGGATATCGCTCCTCAGTGATAAATGGTTTAAAAACAATGGCTGTAAAGTCCTGTAAAAACCTTAATAGATTCCTAGATGTCCACCTTGCTCCTTATCTTTAGGCTCAAAAATGGGTGAGGACCTTTTGTGATACATTTGCCCTAAGAGGTAACTGAAACAGCTCAGATTCTGGGCGTGATGTAAGCACGACTGACTAGGCTATCTGCTGATCCATAAAAGTGTGACCACACTACCTTCTGTGGCCTTCTTTTTAACTGAGATGCTTCTAGTATAGAATCTAAACAAACCACTACTTCATCAAATCTCCACAGGAAACATACATTTTTAAAAATCTGTCGCTACAAAATGTGCCTTCTAACTATGACCACAAGTCACCTGAAAATTTAGAACATGCAAACAGGGTCTCTATCACACTACATATTGCCATGTGGTTTTGAAAAGGGAAACAGTGGTAACCAGTTATAATAATAGCCTCATTCACTTTTCATTCCATACAGACACACACGCACGCACACACACACACACACACACGTAATATAATCCTGACCTCAATAAAGAAAATCAGTTGACTCGAACAAAATGGGTTTCAATTGCAAGGATCCACTTACATTCGGAATTTTCTTCACTACATTCATATTACAGGAGGAGCTTCAGTGCATGTCCCGAGCTGAGGTGTCGGCTCAGCCATTTCACAAGTAACTCTGGTCAGAAGGGCCGGGCGCAAGGCCTCTGCATAGGGCCCACTCAGAGCAACTGAAACAGACTAAGCACAAAGGGAAAAAAGGTGGATGGGCTAGGCCTGAAGTGAGATTGCCAGATTTATGTCCTTTCCTGATGAAATGTGGATCCTCTAGCAACAAGAGGTGCAAAGAGAGAGGACCTTCAAGGCGGCGAAGGAGTAAGATGTGGCAATCACCTCAGTCCCCACAAATACATCAACATGTGGAACAACTTCTACAGAACACCTACTGAAAACTGAAAGAACACCTCAGACTTCCCAAAAGCTGTGTGGCTGACAGGGTCTTGAGGTTCCGGCCGGCTGTCAGGCCTGAGTCTCTGAGGAGGGAGAGTTGAGGTCCGGACACTGGACCACCAGAGACCTCTCAGCCCCTCGAATCATCAACTGGCGAGAGCTCTCCCAGAGATCTCCACCTCAAAGCTAGGACCAAGCTCCACTAAGCAAACAGCACGCTCCAGTGCTGGATACCCCATGCAAAACAACTACCAAGACAAGAACACAACCCCACCCATAAGCAGAGAGGCTGCCCAAAATCATACTAAGTTCACAGACACCCCAAAACACACCACCGAACACGGTCCTGCCCACCAGAAACACAAGATGCAGCCTCATCCACCAGAACACAGGCACCAGTCCTCTCCACCAGGAAGCCTACACAACCCACTGAACCAACATTACCCACTGGGGACAGACAACAAAAACAATGAGAACTACGAACCTGCAACCTGTGAAAAGGAGGCCCTAAACACAGTAAGTTAAGCAAAATGAGAATACAGAGAAATACACAGCAGATGAAGCAGCAAGGTAAAAACTCACGAGACCGAACAAATGAAGAGGAAATAGGCAGTCTACCTGAAAAAGAATTCAGAGTAATGATAGTAGAGATGATCCAAAATCTTGGAAATAGAATGGGGAAAATACAAGAAATGTTTAATAAGGACCTAGAAGAACTAATGAGCAAACAAACAATGATGAACAACACAATAAATGAAATTAAAAATTCTCTAAAAGGAATCAATAGCAGAATAACTGAGGCAAAAGAACAGATAAGTGACCTGGAAGATAAAATAGTGGAAATAACTATCGCAGAGCAGAACAAAGAAAAAAGAACGAAAACAATTGAGGACAGTCTCAGAGATCTCTGATATAACATTAACCGCACCAACATTCAAATTACAGGGGTCCCAGAAGAAGAAGAGAAAAAGAAAGGGACTGAGAAAATATTGGAAGAGATTATGGTTGAAAACTTACCTAATGTGGGAAAGGAAATAGTCAATCAAGTCCAGGAAGGACAGATAGTCCCATACAGGATACATCCAAGGAGAAACATGCCAAGACACATATTAATCAAATGATCAAATATTAAAAGCAAAGAAAAAAATTGAAAGCAGCAAGGAAAAAGCAATAACATACAAGGGAATCCCTATAAGGTTAACAGCTGATCATTCAGCAGAAATTCTGCAAACCAGAAGGGAGTCGCAGGACATATTTAAAGTGATGAAAGGGAAAAACCTACAACCAAGATTACTCTACCCAGCAAGGTTCTCATTCAGATTCAATGGAGAATTTGAAATCTTTACAGACAAGCAAAAGCTAAGAGAGTTCAGCACCAGCAAACCAGCTTTACAACAAAAGCTAAAGGAACGTCTCTAGGCAGGAAACACAAGAGAAGGAAGAGACCTACAATAACAAACACAAAACAACTAAGAAAATGGTAATAGGAACACACATATCGTTAACTACCTTAAATGTAAATGGATTAAACACTCCAACCAAAAGACACAGACTGGCTGAATGGATACAAAAACAAGACCTGTATATATGCTGTCTATAAGAGACCCACTTTGGACCTAGGGACACATACAGACTGAAAGTGAGGAGATGGAAAAAGATATTCCTTGCAAATGGAAATCAAAAGAAAGCTGGAATAGCAATTCCCATATCAGATAAAATGGACTTTAAAATAAAGACTATTACAAGAGACAAAAAAGGACACTACATAATGACCAAGGGATCAATCCAGAAGAATATATAACAATTGTAAATATTTATGTACCCAAAATAGGAGCACCTCAATATATAAGGCAAATGCTAACAGACATAAAAGGGGAAATCGACAGTAACACAATCATAGCAGGGAACTTTAACAACCCACTTTCACCAATGGACAGATCATCCAAAATGAAAATATATAGGGAAACACAAGCTTTAAATGACACATTAAACAAGATGGACTTAATTAGTATTTATAGGATACTCCATCCAAATACAACAGTATACACTTTCTTCTCAATGCTCATGGAACATTCTCCAGGACAAATCATATCTTGGGTCACAAATCAAGCCTTGGTAAATTTAAGAAGACTGAAATCATATCAAGTATCTTTTATGACCACAATACTATGAGACTAGATATCAATTACAGGATAAAAAATGTAAAAAATACAAACAGAGGGAGGCTAAACAATATGCTACTAAATAACCAAGAGATCACTGAAGAAATCAAAGAGGAAATCAAAAAATACCTGGAAACAAAGGACAATGAAAACACGACAACCCAAAATCGATGGAATGCAGCAAAAGCAGTTCTAAGAGGAAAGTTTATAGCAATAAAATCGTACCTCAAGAAACATCTCAAATAAACAACCTAAATTTACACCTAAAGCAATTAGAGAAATAATAACAAAAAACCGCCAAAGTAAGCAGAAGGAAAGAAATCATAAAGATCAGATCAGAAATAAATGAAAAAGAAATGAAGGAAATGATAGCAAAGATCAATAAAACTAAAAGCTGGTTCTTTGAGAAGATAAACAAAATTGATAATTAACCAGACTCATCAACGAAAAAAAGGGAGAAGACTCAATTCAACAGAATTAGAAATTAAAGAGAAGTAACAACTGACACTGAAGAAATACAAAGGATCATGAGAGATTACTACAAGCAACTATATGCCAATAAAATGGACAATCTGGAAGAAATGGACAACTTCTTAGAAAAGCACAACCTTGCATGACTGAACCAGGAAGAAATTGAAAATATAAACAGACCAATCACAAGCACTGAAATTGAGACTGTGACTAAAAATCCTCCAAGAAACAAAAGCCCAGGACCAGATGTATTCATAGGCGAATTCTATCAAACATTTAGAGAAGAGCTAACACCTATCCTTCTCAAACTCTTCCAAAATATAGCATAGAGGAACATTCCCAAATTCATCCTATGAGGCCACCATCGCCCTGATACCAAAACCAGACAAAGATGTCACAAAAAAAGAAAGCTACAGGCCAATATCACTGATGAACATAGATGTAAAAATCCTCAACAAAATACTAGCAAACAGAATCCAACAGCACATTAAAAGGATCATACACCATAATCAAGTGGGGTTTATCCCAGGAATGCAAGGATTCTTCATTATATGCAAATAAATCAATGTGATAAACCATATTAGCAAACTGAAGGAGAAAAACAATATGCGAATCTCAATAGATGCAGAAAAAGCTTTTGACAAAATTCAACACTGATTTATGATAAAAACTCTCCAGAAAGTAGGAATAGTAGGGAACTTACCTCAACATAATAGAGGCCATATATAACACACCCAGAGCCAACATCGTTCTCAATGGTGAAAAACTGAAACCATTTCCACTAAGATCAGGAACAAGACAAGGTTACCCACTCTCACCACTATTATTCAACATAGTTTTGGAAGTTTTAGCTACAGCAATCAGAGAAGAAAAATAAATAAAAGGAACCCAAATTGGAAAAGAAGAAGTAAAACTGTCACTGTTTGCAGATGACATGATACTATACATAGAGAATCCTAAAGATGCTATCAGAACACTATTAAAGCTAATCAATGAATTTGGTAAAGTAGCAGGATACAAAATTAATGCACAGCAATCTCTTGCATTCCTATACACTAATGATGAAAAATCTGAAAGAGAAATTGAGGAAACACTCTCATTTACCAATGCAACAAAAAGAATAAAATACCTAAGAATAAACCTACCTAAGGAGACAAAAGACCTGTATGCAGAAAACTATAAGACACTGATGAAAGAAATTAAAAATGATACAAACAGATGGAGAGATATACCATGTTCTTGGATTGGAAGAATCAACATTGTGAAAATGACTATACTACCGAAGGCAATCTACAGATTCAGTGCAATCCCTATCAATGGCATTTTTCACAGAACTGGAACAAAAAGTTTAACAATTTGAATGGAAACACAAAAGTCCCCGAATAGCTAAAGCAATCCTGAGAACAAAAATGGAGCTGTGGGAATCAGGCTCCCTGAATTCAGACTACACTACAAAGCTACAGGAATCAAGACAGTATGGTACTGGCACAAAAACAGAAATATAGATCAATGCAACAGGATACAAAGCCCAGAGATAAACCAATGCACATATGGTCATCTTAACTTTGATAAAAGTGGCAGTAATGTACAGTGGAGAAAGGACAGCCTCTTCAATAAGTGGTGCTGGGAAAACTGGACAGCTACATTTAAAAGAATGAGATTAGATCACTCCCTAACACCATACACAAACTCAAAATGGATTAAAGACCTAAATGTAAGGCCGGACACTATAAAACTCTTAGAGGAAAACATAGGAAGAACAGTCTATGACATAAATCACAGCAAGATCGTTTTTGACCCACCTCCTAGAGAAATGGAAATAAACACAAAAATAAACAAATGGGACCTAATGAAACTTCCAAGCTTTTGCACAGCAAAGGAAACCATAAACAAGATGAAAAGACAACCCTCAGAATGGGAGAAAATATTTGCAAATGAGGCAACTGACAGAGGATTAATCCCCAAAATATACAATCAGCTCATGCAGCTCAATACCAAAAAACCAAACAATCCAATCAGAAAATGGGCAGAAGCCCTAAATAGACATTTCTCCAAAGAAGATATACAGACTGCCAACAAATATATGAAAGGATGTTCAACATCCCTATCATTAGAGAAATGCAAATCAAAACTACAATGAGGTATCACCTCACACCAGTCAGAATGGCCATCATCAAAAAATCTACAAGCAATAAATGCTGGAGAGGGTATGGAGAAAAGGGAACCCTCATACACTGTTGGTGGGAATGTAAATTGATACAGCCACTATGGAGAACAGTATGGAGGTTCCTTAAATAACTAAAAATATAACTACCATATGGCCCAGCAATCCCACTACTGGGCATACACCCTGAGAAAATCATAACTCAAAATGAGTAACATACCACAATGTTCACTGCAGCACTGTTTACAATAGCCAGGACATGGAATTAACGTAAGTGTCCATCGACAGATGAATGGATAAAGATGTGTCACGTATATACAGTGGAATATTACTTAGCCATAAAAAGAAACAAAATTGAGTTATTTGTAGTGAGGTGGATGGACCAAGATTCTGTCATACAGAGTGAAGTAAGTCAGAAAGAGAAAAACAAATACCGTATGCTAACACATATATATGGAATATAAAAAAAAAATGGTCTGATGAACCTAGGGGCAGGACAGGAATAAAGATGCACACGTAGAGGGTTGACTAAAGGACATGGAGAAGGAGAAGGGGAAGCTGGAACGAAGCGAGAGAGTGGCAGGGACATATATACACTACCAAATTTAAAATAGATAGCTAGTGGGAAGCAGCCGCATAGCACAGGGAGATCAGCTCTGTGCCTTGTGACCACCTAGAGGGGTGGGATAGGGAGGGTGGGAGGGAGAGGCAAGAGGGAGGAGATATGGGGATATATGTATACGTATAGCTGATTCACTTTGCTATACAGCAGCAACTAACACAACAATGTAAAGCAATTATATTCCCGTAAAGATGTTAAAAAAAATAATAAAATAAATAAATAAATTCATATTACAATACTACACGATCCACAGTTGGTTGAACCTGCAAATACAGAGGCACTGCATATAAGAGGCTGACTATAAATTCTCAGTGGATTTTCAACTGTGCGGAGGCTGGCGCCCCTTACGTCCTTGTTCAAGGGTCAGCTGTACTTTTAAAAAGGAATCAAGACAAATAAGTCTTAATTGTATCTGCCTGAATTTACCTATTCAACTGTACATTCAATCAAAACTCACCATAAATATTTGGGAACTACTTAATCATTAGCAAGCAGTACTATGAGAACCATTCCACTTACTGAAAATTAAAATTAATCTTTTAAAACACTCAAAATGTGTTACTGGATGTATGATAATTATATTCTTGCCAAATAGATGATTCTTCCACTTCATCTTCAGTTGAATTAAATAAATAGCTTTGTGTTTACATTCAGACATAAGCAAAGGTTGCAATTAAAAGATAACATAAAACTCTGGGATTTGTAATGAAGAACCATAATCATTACCACATAAATAGGAAATTAAAAATGCAATAAATATAGAACATCTAAAAGAAAAAACCATACTACTGAGTACCAATCAATGAAATTAATACCACCTATTACTCCAGCACTATTTCCTGGAATCAAATGGCGGTTCATGTGTCATATTTTGCCTTTTTCATGTATCTTTGACAAAACATCTCTTAAGACCATTTGAAATGTAGAGTTAAACTACAACAAGTTACTTTTGAATAGTACCTTAGTTAAAAAATAAAAGTTAAGACAACTTCATTTGCTTCTCACATCAGTTCCATATGAAAGGCAAGAAATTACTATTGTCCTCATTTTGCCTAAGACCATAACCCAAGTCTCCTGACTTCTAGTCCAAAGATTGAGTCTCACCAAGAGTGACTACATCTTCTTTATCCATTCAACTGTCGTTGGACATTAGGTTGTTTCCATGTCCTGGCTATTGTAAAGAATGCTGCAGTGAACACTGGGGTACATGTGCCCTTTTGAATTATGGTTCTCTCAGGGTATATGCCCAGTAGTGTGGTACATATATACAATGGAATATTACTCAGCCATAAAAAGGAATGAAATTAGGTCATCTGTATAGATGCGGATGGACCTAGAGTCTGCCATACAGCATGAAGTAAGTCAGAAAGAGAAAAACAAATATCGTCTATTAATGCATATATGTGGAATCTAGAAAAAGGGTACAGATGAACCTACTTCCAGGCCAGGAATAGAGATGTAGACGTAGAGAACAGACGAGTGGACACAGAGGGGGATGGGGAGGGTGTGACAAATTGGGAGATAAAGATTAACATATATACACTACCATGGGTAAAATAGATAGCTAGTGGGAACATGCTATAAAGCACAGGAAGCTCAGTGCTCTGTGATGACCTAGATGGGTGGGATTGGCGGGTGGGGCATGGGAGGGAGATCCATGAGGGAGGGCATATATGTATACATATAGCTGATTCACTTCATTGTGCAGCAGAAACTAACACAACGTTGTAGAGCAGTTGTAGTGCAATTAAAAAAAAAAAATGAGTGAGTACAGAGCCCTGCACAGGTACTTATATCTTCTAACCATGGTAGGAGAATAGGACTGTTACAAACATCATTTTACAAAATGAGAAACTAAATCACAGAAGAATAAAGGACATTGTTTTAGTTTTCTACTGCTGCTGTTACAAATTACCAAAAACTTAGTAGCTTAAAACAATACAAATTTATCATCTTTCAGTTCTGGAGGTCAGAAGTCCAAAATGGGTCTCACTGCACTGAAATCAAAGTATCAGCAGAGCTGTATTCCTTTTGCGGGGGGTGGGGGGCTGTGGGTGGGGAGTGCTATGGAGACAGATGTTTCCTTGCCTTTTCCAGCTTCCAGAGGCTGCATGAATTCCTTGGCTCAAGGCCCCATTCATTTGTCTTCAAAACCAGCAATGTGTAGCTAATTCCTTCTCATGATGCCATGTGTCTGGTTCTCTTTCTTTTGCTTCCCTCTTTCATTTATAAAGACCCTTGTAATTACATTGGGCCAACTCAGATAATCCAGGATAATGAAGCCATCTCAAAGTCAGCTGATGAGCAACTGTAATTCCATCTGAAACCTGAAATCTCCTTTGGTTTTTTTCTTTAACATCTTTATTGGAGTATAATTGCTTCACAGTGTTGTGTTAGTTTCTGCTGTATAACAAAGTGAATCAGGTATACGTATACATATATGACCATATCACCTCTCTCTTGTGTCTCCCTCCCACCCTCCCTATCCCACCCCTCTAGGTGGTCACAAAGCACCGAGCTGATCTCCCTGTGCTATGTGGCTGCTTCCCACTAGCTATCTATCTTACATTTGGTAGTGTATATATGTCCATGTCATTCTCTCACTTCATCCCAGCTTACCCTTCTCCCTCCCTGTGTCCTCAAGTCCATTCTCTACATCTGCATCTTTATTCCTGTCCTGCCCCTAGGTTCTTCAGAACCATTTTTTTTTAGATTCCATATATATGTTAACATACAGTATTTGTTTTTCTCTTTCTGACTTACTTCACTCTGTATGACAGACTCTAGGTCCATCCACCTCACTACAAATAACTCAATTTCATTTCTTTTTATGGCTGAGTAATATTCCATTGTATATATGTGCCACATTTTTATCCATTCATCTGTTGATGGACACTTAGGTTGCTTCCATGTCCTGGCTATTGTAAATAGAGCTGCAATGAACATTGTGGTACATGACAATTTTTGAATTATGATTTTCTCAGGGCATATGCCCAGTAATGGGATTGCTCAGTTGTATGGTAGTTCTATTTTTAGTTACGGTAGTTATATTTTTAGTGTGGAGAAAAGGGAACCCTCTTGTACTGTTGCTGGGAATGTAAATTGATACAGCCACTACGGAGAACAGTATGGAGGTTCCTTGAAAAACTAAAAATAGAACTACCATATGATCCTTTGTTTTTTAACCTAACATATTAACCGGTTCCAGGGGTTAGGATGTGGATACCTTCATCTTCTGCCTACCACAGTGACAGATGGCTAGGAAGTAGTACAGCCAGGGCTTGAACATGAACTTGTTTGACCCCAAAGCCCACCCACGCTCTCAAATCACTATTATATTGCTACCTTAGAATATGCCCACTATGACATGCAAAGTTTTCTCTGCCAGGGAGGCAGAAAACACCATCTCTACTATGTTCTCTCTCCCACTGTCCACTGAGTTGCTGAGGCTTAGAAAAATGAGATGACATAACAGGTAAGAGTTAACAGCTGGGCGATAATCTCTTCCTCCAGCCTCTGGGAACGCTTGAGGAACGTCTGATCCCTGGCTGCACATTCTGCAACATCAAGTGAGGAAATACAACCTTTAGAGATAAATGATGGTCCCACTAGGTTTACCGCATGCTGATTTCTGATTTAAGGCTGTCGTCAGAATAGTTAGGTACCTATGTCAGCAGTTGTACTTCAGAATGGGAACTGGGCACGCTCCCCTCCACGTACTAGGTGACTCTCAGGAATATTAAGCTGAAGGACCACAGACCCTGCAGCTTCTCTACAGCCAGAACCTGAACTTGTTTGACACCAAAGCCATGCTCTCAAATCCCTCTATCATATTGTTACCTTAGAATATGCCCAATATAACATGCAGAGTCTTCCCTTCCAGACTACGGTCAATTCCCATGCCTTGAAACCAAACCAAATCCCATGCTTTGGGATGGGACACCAGCAGCTGCATCTAGGTGTGTGAGGCCTCTATGATGTTACTGGTTGTGTATGTGGCAGTATTCCTTGTTCCATATCTTTTCTTAAAGTAAGTTACTTGCTGCTGGGTAAAACGATCATGTCTTGTCAATTCGACTGACAACACAACTGGAAACAAGACCTGTTATCTTGTTCAACAAATGACTGAGCATTTTTTCACAATCTTCACAAGAGCCATTCCTGAGACTCCAGTTTCAGTACTGCTAAATATCACTAGCAAACATCTGTATTAAACTCAAACAACAACAGAAAGTCTTCTTTCTTCTTCTGGTAATAGTCACAACATTACATGCAGCTGAACAATATATCCAGAGGACTTTGACCATAACCAAGGCAAATTTATTAAGAATTTGGACTGCCATGGTGGTGCAGTAGTTAAGAATCTGCCTGCCAATGCAGGGGACATGGGTTCAAGCCCTGGTCTGGAAAGATCGCACATGCCGCAGAGCAACTCGGCCCGTGCATCACAACTACTGAGCCTGTGCTCTAGAGCTCGTGAGCCACAATTACTGAGCCCGCATGCCACAACTACTGAAGCTCACACACTTAGAGCATTTGCTCTGCAACAAGAAAAGCCACTGCAATGAGAAGCCTGCACACCGCAACGAAGAGTAGCCCCCACTCACCGCAACTAGAGAAAGCCTGTGTGTGGCAACGAAGACCGGACATAGCCAAAAATAAATAAAATAGATTTATAGAAATAAAAAAACTATAGAAAAACAATTAAAGTATATCTGTGTCCCAAGTAATATGTGTTTCTTATAATGCCAGAAGCACTCTAAGTAAAAAAAAGTAAAAACAAAAACAATAAACAAATAAAAACCACAGTAGAACACCTAAAAATTGTTGTAAGGTCATTTGTTTCAACTAAACTTAAGAAAGGTGGTCCTAGTAAATTCGTATAGCCCAATGGACTGAGTAGACATTTTTACTATTATATATGATAATAATAAGTATGATAATAAGTGCATATGGCTCGTCTACAGTATAGAATTTGTTGTAACCAGGTTATAGTCTTTCTGATTTTTATATTTAGTGCAGTCCAATGCCGAGGAGAACACATAATGTGTGTTAAATGAAAAAAGAAAGTAAATTTAGGATTCTTAATAATTCCTTGAGCTAACAAGTAACTATAAGATAAACAAACATAGGAATAAGCAATTGGAACAATGTGATTCCAATCTCTGGTAGCAATTTGACAATATCAAGGCAAGTTAAAGATGTATATAGCAGAGGAGACCTTTACCAGTGTAATAATTCCAGCATTATTTGCCATTGTAAAAACTAGTGAACAGGAAAAAGAATAAGTAAATTGTGGATTACTCATGTAATGGGTTACTATAGCAATTAAAATGAATGAACCAGAGCTACGTATGTGAACATGGATAAATCTCAAAAACATGTTGAGTGACAAAAGCAAATGACAACTGAATATATGCAGTATGATATCATGTTTGTAATGTGAGAAACATACCAAAGAATTCTACATAGTGTTGACAGATATATAGACAGACAGTAAAAATACAGAAACATCCATGGAGATAAGTATCAAATTCAACAGAAACAGGAAGATGAATGAGATCCAAGAGAGGTATACAAGCATTTTAATGCTACCTATAACTTCTTAAAGAAAGTATATGTGGCAAGACAACAAAATGTTAAAATTTGATAGGATTCAACGGTAGGTACAAGACTGCTCATTACATTATACTCTCAATTTTTCTCTATGTTTGTAATCGTTTGTGAACCTATTAAAAGAATACACTTACCGGGTCACAAAAAGATTATGCTGGAATGGATCCTTGAAATACTGTATTCAAGATCAGATGGTCAAGAACACACAGCCAGAGGCCTAGGAGCAGCTAAGTGGAAATTCTGAAACTTAAATCCAGTTTCTCTAATTTGCACATCTGTTCTCTATTCACTGTGCCTTCCAGTGTATTAGGCTTTACTTTCATTTCTGGTTCTTTTTAGTTAAATAAAATGTTTTTTTTAAATTTTTAATTAGAAGGAAAAAGAATCCCAGTTCAGTAGTTCCTCCAGTTCTGGGTAACAGCTTTTGTAGCCTTAAGGGTTGTAAATTTCAAGACTACAGAAATAAGTAAAGGTGAGAGAAAAAAGCCACAGGGCCATCTGAAAGTCTTTACATGTCTGAGCTGGAAGGAATCATTTCGCTGAAACTGCCGACACATAAACCTCCTATGGGAGCCAAACACACTTGCAGACGTGAGGATAAAGGGCTGGGGTGTCGTTATTCTTAATGGAGATGACAGCCACCTGCCTCATCCCTCAGATGTCAGTCTGAATTTCTATCAGAATCATGAGAAGTGTCCCAACCCCAGAAGCAGTGACTAAGGAAGAAACGCTGTTCACCTCCTTCCCCAAAATGATTCTGCCTAGAAAAGAACAGAACCAAAAATCAATCATTTACCCTTAGATTCCTTCTGTAATTTTACCTTTCCCCTTGGTGCTCCTCCCCTAAGAGGTGGCCAAACCCTTTTCTTAAACTGCAGAACGTGAATCAGCTCCAAAGGAAGGGGAAGGGTACTAACATTTGTTGAGCTCTTTTGCCAGATGTTCCCTTATTTCAGCCTCACACTCATCCTTTGAGGCAGGCATTGTCCACCCTCTTAAACAGAGAGGAAATTGGGTTTCCAAAGGTCAGATAACAGATCCAAGTTCATGCATTTAGGTAAGTGCAAGAAATCTCCCTAAAATCCACGTTTTTTCTGCTACACCACGCTTCCAAAAGTCCATAGTCTTTGGCACTTCAGGTCCTCTCTCAGATCCTCAGGTTTTTCATCTGAAATGTAGATGAACTGTAGTAGCCTACCTTTAACATTCTATGACTCTGAATAAAGCAACCCTGGGGCAGACACAGAGTTATAATTCACAGAGACAACCTGGAGAGATGAAGTTAGAATAGAGCCTGTGACAAGTAATAGAGTCAACCCTCTTTATCAGAGATACTGGATGAAATTTAAAAATAAATAGGAAAAAATTTGAAAGGAAAGTGTTCATTGCTTAATAGTCAATCTACTCTTCGAGACAGGCAGGTCATCATGGGTGAATTTACCACCTTAAGTGTTGCTTTGTTGTATGCTTTTCTGGGCATAGAAACCTCTCAAATCAAACCTCATCAGCAGGTATCTCACCATCATCTTCCATCTTTTTCTAACCAGCTACTCCGAAATCCAGAAGGAAGGTGGTTTGTCTTCCTTACTTCCAGCTTTCAGATATGCTGACTTTTCCGTTCATGTTCTCGCTCTCTCTTTCCATGAAGTCCTGTCACTTCTCTCTCTCAAAGACCAGCTCCAGGCTCACCTCTCCTGTAAAGTCTTCCCTTGATTAACTCCAAGAGGATCCAATGATTTTAATTATTTCAGATTTCTCTTGTCTTTTTGATATAAGGGGGAAGAGAAAGGGAGACTTTAAATTCTGTTTCTACCATGTGCCAGATATTCTGCTAAAGCCTCAATGACTGTAATCACATAAAATCACCTTTAATCCAGTCAAGCTATTATTATTCCTATTTCACTGATGACAAAACTGAAACCAGGCAAAATTAAAGTGACTTGCTGAAGGTCACACATTTGGAAAACCAGAATTGACAACCAAATCAACTTGGATCAAAACCCCAAATCAAAGGGTTTCTGCTCAGAGAACAGACTGCGGGTATGCAGAAATGTGGATCTTTGCTTATTTTTTCCCCTTCTCCTAAGTAGTGTCAAATAACTCCGTTGTTTATCCATATTTCTCTGTTTCTAAAATGTTAGGTCTCCCCAGGGCCAGCAAGGCTTACACTGCCAGATGCCCAAGTGATGTAAAAATGAAACGTATTATCCTCCAATAAATAATATTAATGTTGACCAAGGATATTGGACATAAAACCAAACACACTGTCCTCTCCTTGAAACTAATCACACTACATCAGCACTCAAAGAGCCGTGTTGTTCTGGTTGCCACAGCTCAATAAGGACTTAACAAGACTTGGAAAAAGTCCAGGGATGAGCAATTAAAACATCCTAGGGGACAGAAAAGGCTGTCCTAGAAGAACAAACTAAAATCAATCAAGACCCTTAAGTTTACCAACATAAAAACTGAGAACTGATGGATTCAGAGTCTGTAAACATGTCTGTGGATTGATAGTATAAGCACACATATGCTCACCATCATTGGCATTTGCTATTTTTTGTCCATCCAGCATCCATTTCCTTTTCCCCCGGTATCTGGGGTTCCTTATGGGGAGCTTCCTGTCCTTTACCACTAGTGTGTGTACTGTGATGGAAGAGTAATTTCAGGAATTTCCCTCCTACCTAGGATCTGAGGTAATGGAGCCTTGCTTTCAAGAGCACCATAAAGCCATGGAGAAGTCATATGACCTAATCTCAGCTAATCAGATTCCTCCTCTCCTTCAGCTTTAAATTTTGAGAGAGGGAGAAATAAGAGGGCAGAAGAAGTGGTGGTCAGGTTTATCCACTCAGCCATTCTTGCTATGGAACTATTCCTTTCTTCCTGTATCCTGGCCATTAGGAACCTCCAGGATTCCAGTCATTTTCTATATGAGTTTCTCCATCCTACCAAGCAAGTCTATGAGTTCCTGATAGTCTTGCCATAAATCCCTTTTGTTTAGGTTAGCATCAGTTTCAGATACTTCTAAAAAACAGATACACTCACCAAAGCCCAGATATGGTGCTACAAGGCAACCACTTTTTCAAAATAATAGTAAGTAAGAAGCAGGTTAAAAACTAGTAGGGAAGAAACTGATGTATGTCAGATACTGCACTAAGACCTTTATACCTACAATTGCTTTTAAGTCTCAGAATAACCCTGTGAGGTGGGAAGTAGGATCTCAATTCCGCAGACTGAAACTGAGGTTCAGGAAAGATGAATAGCTTGCCCATTATAAGTGGTAAGAAAGGAAAGAGCACAGAATAAAATACAAGTATGTCCCTAGTCAAACTACAAAGAGTTGTAAATTGAAACAAGTGATACTTGGACTGTTTGGTTTATAATCTTTGTGGACATCAAAAGAGAAAACACTATTGTACAATGCCTCTGGGCGATCCTGTCAGATCCAAGCCCTCAGGATAGATGGATAGATAGATGGATGTACAAAAAGAAGAAAGACCATTGGTCTAGCTCAAGAGAAGACAATTCTTATGTGATTAGCTGTTAAAGCACAAGCAATAATTGGTGCTAACATAAAAATAGAACAGAATGCTATCTTTGAAGTTTCCATTTTTAAGATATAACATAATTACTTCATATTGCATATAGATTTTTTGAACATTATATTTAGAAGACTGAAGAAATTTACTCTCACTATACTACTAAATGGCTTCAAACTTTCCATCTCAACAGACAGGACCTAAAGCAAAAATCTACATGACTTAGAAAAAACATGGATTCCACTTCAATCAAAATCTGTTCATCAACTGGGCTGGTGACCTTCACTTTAGTAAAATATGTATATCATAAATTAAGTCATTTAGTAAAGAAACTACTACTCTTTGGGGAATGGCATGTACCCCACCACCACCACCACACTCCCACCCAGAGGTACTGACATAGGTCAGACAAAGCGAGGGTTTCTTCTCAACTGACTCATCTGAAACAATACACGTTAGCATGCCAAGGAAAATAAGACCAGAGAAGATGCTGTAGGAATGAGGAAGAAAATGTGGGATGTTGATTAAGACCAACCTCTTCATTTTTCAACAGAGAAAACTGAAGGTCAATGAAGCCAAGTGACACAGCCAAGCTCACAGAGCAGCTCCTGGCCGACTTGGGGCTCCCGCTCAAGCATCCTGGTGTAGGATGGGGTTACCGCCTCTATACCACACTGCCCACACTCAACCTAGAAAACATACTGTGGGCCAACAAGTAAGGAAACAGAAAATTATCCTTTTAGGATCTGTAATCCTAGAGTAAGAATCACGGTAATGGAAATGCCGCTTTCTCTTCTTTTGTTTCAAACTAAGGGAATTATTTCTTTCTACCTTCCCTCACACACATTTTTGTTTTTGTTCAAAGACATGACTGATTTCCTATCAATTTGGCACCACAAACCTGATTCCAATCACATTATTAAAATGAAAGAAGAGCCGTCGGGTCAGCGTTTCCCCATCAGGGACATCCATTATCCTTTGACAGGTTACATGGGGGATCAGAACACTGCCACCCAACTGGGAAGCATCCCTGAAATATGAATGAAAATTGGACCCTACCTTTTCATAGGCCGTGGCTCTGCTGACGGAGTGCCACCAAACAGATCGATGTCTCCATTTCCTTAATTAATGAGCATCTCACCAGGGGAAAGAGAGTGGATATTGTTTCAATCTTTGTAAACTTTGCTGCAAACACTGGAGCTCTCTTGAGCATCCACAAGGATCTAACAAGCCCTTACCCTGAATAATACACTCACGCTTTATTTGTTCAGCTGAACCCATGAACAGATTCTCTGAAACCTATAAAATGATTTCTAAACAGGAAACCTATACTCACGTTTTTTAGACATCACTTCCGCAATCATAATTTATTATGTCCCTACTATGTGCATCGTACTAGGCTGGCCCTTGAAAAATGTCTAAGTCAGGCACTGTTAGAGAGACTCTCTAATTTAATAGGAGAGGCAGATCATATTCATAAAAGGTGTGTAAGATTTCATTGTACAGAGGGAACCAAATGAAATTCCCAAGTAGCATGTTTTCCCGCTGAATTTTGAACAGATTTCCCTATTTGAAAATTGCGCTTTGAGTCAAACCCAACTCTCCTTTGTGGTGCTGGGACTGCGACTCAAAACCACATCTCAACCTTGCCAGCTTCACCCTGTTAGGCTCTGCCCATAAGGATGCAGGAAGGGAAAAGCAAGGTTTCAGAATGCAGAAGGGACTTCATCCTTCTTATTTGTTTTCATTTTGATTCCTAGCAATGATTCTTCAATCCAACAGCAGCAATTTTCTGCCAGGGGCAGCATTTGGTTCCAGTCTGCATTTTTCCTAGCACTTGAAGAACCATTGTTATGACGCCCCCAGATATCAATACCAGCTGGCCAACACTTCCTCCTTAGACATCCACAGACCAGTCCCGTGATACCACTTTTCCACTCTCAGAGACACTAGCACCAGCTAAACAATGCCCCATCCTCGGATATCTGAGTCTCTGCTCTGTAAAGCCTCTTCTCCAAGCTTCTGAAATATTAGTAATTCCGTCCTCACCCTTTTGTCCTCCCAGCCCATCTGCATCCAGAAGTTGCTTTATCGGTGGTACCCTGACATTCTCTTTTTGCCTTTTTAGTTCTTTAATATATAGTTACAATTCATCATATTAAGTCCCTCCTTTAATATATCTGGTATGATTTCTGTCTCCTGGGTGACCCCTGACTGACTGCAAACTTCAGAGGATCCCACTTCCTTAAGAATACAGTCCCTAGAGTCTGACAACCAGGGTTTGAATCTCAGCTCCTCCACGCAGCAGTTGTATGAAGTTAGTTCACCTCTATGTGTCTGTGTTCTCATCTGTTAACTTGGGATAATGGTAGTACCTACATTGTAAGGTTGTTGGGAGAATTAAATAAGTCAATATATGTCGAGTATTAGAGTAATACCTAACTCATAGACGCACTATTAAAATCTTAGCTATTCTTCTCCCAGGATGGACCACATACACTCAGAAACCAGTCTCTCACCTTTGGTGCACTAGAAGGGAAGAAACAATGATGATAATTTAAGGTGCTGCATTTTCCATTCTTTAAATGAAGATCTGAGGTTTTTGCAATTTGCCACGGTCCAGTCAAGAAAGTGAGAACACTTAACTCTCTAAAATCGAGACAAAAATAGAGGAGTAAAGGTCAACAAAATTAAGTGGAGACATTCTCTGTCTCTAACACTACAAAAATGCAAACTTCTTACTGGGTATGTGGTTCAGAGACGGTAAAAGAAGAGGTGTCATTTCCCAGCTCTTTCCTTAAACCAATATGTACTGCTCATGTGACAGTGTGATGTAGGGAAAGAGAATGACTTTGAAGTTGGAATCGGGTTCCAAATCCAGCTCTGCCATCTCCTACCTCTGACACTGACAAGTTACTAACTCCTCAGCCTCGGATTCCTCAGAGCCACACAGCTTTGGCACTTAGTAGGTGTTCAACAAATAGCAGCTTTTCCCCTTTCAGTAGGTATTCCCTGAATAAATTCAACTGTCTAGTTTCACCTTGTGCTATTTCTTTTGCTTTTCCTTATCAACCCAATATAAAATTACTGCTCATTGCCACATATCAGTCCAATGAAAGCCAGCAGAATCTCAATGAGTCATAAATTAGGTTTCAGAGGTCTAAGCTCCTGCAATGGTCACCTTGGGGACAGAAAGTATTCAGCTCACTAAAGACTGGTGGAACTTAGGGAAATGTGGGCACTCAGGTGCATCGTCACTTTCAAAGAAGTTTCTCTGACATGGAGCTTACTTTGCCTGCTACATAAATGATGAGATAAGAAGATAAGGGCTGAAATTCAGGATTTACCTAGAAAGCACAGTTTCCTATGCAGAGGACATTTTTTGAAATAAGCTGTTCAATTATTAGGAGAATCTATGGAGAATAGTTTCTTTAAAAGGGCTGGAAACTTAGACAAAAGATTTGCAATGGGACTTCCAGATGACCTAACCAGGACAGTGACCCTAAGCCTTGGTCCAGAGAAGGGAAAGGAAACACATCAGAGACAAACAGAAGGCAGTAGACTGATCACAGCCAAAGAGCTTCTAAGACAAAATTCAGAGAAAGAATTAGGCCTGTGTGTTCTTTGTCCAGCCAGAGGAGGAAGAGAAACCCTCCTTCTAAAGTGAGCCCTAAACAGCTCCCAGCTGTAAATAAATAGAAACGGATGATTAATTTCTACATTATTTGCCAACTAATTTCCACAGAAAGCAAAATGGTCTACTCTTGATCTTACAGTATTTCTGATTGCTCACAAATCATGTTAGAGGCTAAAAGAGAATTTCTATGTAAATGCTCTGATAAAAATCATGAACAACAGCGTGGCAAACAGAATTGTGCACAAATTAGTAATTCTAGAACAGGACACATTTCAATCATCTAAAAATTTGTTTTCCAATTAATTCTCACTAATTTGAACAACAAAAAGGAAGCACCTACTATAAACTCAGCTTTGGAGACAACCAAAGATTTGGGCTTTTTTCTTCCAGATGATGTGATATAAATCAGAGATTATGCAATACAGATTAATACTATAAAGAAAGCAAAATAGTGTTGCGCAGTACATATAGGCCCATCATTGTCTCCTAATCACATGTATGCAAATTATGGCCTGGAGTTAAATACAGCTCTCCAGTCAGCTACCTCTTTTTGGTTTTGCTTTGGTTTTTTAAATTTAATTTATTTTTTATACAGCAGGTTCTTATTAGTTATCTATTTTATACATATTAGTGTATACATGTCAATCCCAATCTCCCACTTCATCGCACCCCTCCATCCCCCCTTGGTGTCCATACATTGTTCTCTACATCTGTGTCTCTATTTCTGCCCTGCAAACTGGTTCATCTTTATCATTTTTCAAGGTTCCACATACATGCGTTAATATATGATATTTGTTTTTCTCTTTCTTACTTCACTCTGTATGACGGTCTCTAGGTACATTCACGTCTCTACAAATGACCCAATTTCGTTCCTTTTTATGGCTGAGTAATATTCCATTGTATATATGTACCACTTCTTCTTTATCCATTCATCTGTTGATGGGCATTTAGGTTGCTTCCATGACCTGGCTATTGTAAATAGTGCTGCAGTGAACACTGGACTGTATGACTCTTTCTGAATTATGGTTCTCTCAGGGTATATGCCCAGTAGTGGGATTGCTGGGTCATATGGTAATTCTATTTTTAGCTTTTAAAGGAACCTCCATACTGTTCTCCATAGTGGCTGTAACAATTTGCATTCCCACCAACAGTGCAAGAGGGTTCCCTTTTCTCCACGCCCTGTCCAGCATTTATTGTTTGTAGATTTTTTGAGGATGGCCATTCTGACTGCTGTGAGGTGAAACCTCACTGTAGTTTTGATTTGCATTTCTCTAATAATTAGTGATGTTGAGCAGCTTTTCATGTGCCTCTTGGCCATCTGTATGTCTCCTTTGGAGAAATGTCTATTTAGGTCTTCTGCCCATTTTTGGACTGGGTTGCTTATTTTTTTAATATGGAGCTGCATGAGCTGTTTATATATTTTGGAGATTAATCCTTTATCCATTGATTCGTTTGCAAATATTTTCTCCCATTCTGAGGGTTGTCTTATCATCTTGTTTACAGTTTCCTTTGTTGTGCAAAAGTTTTTAAGTTTCATTAAGTCCCATTTGTTTATTTTTGTTTTTACTTCCATTACTATAGGAGGTGGGTCAAAAAAGATCTTGCTGTGATTTATGTCATAGAGTGTTCTTCCGATGTTTTCCTCTAAGAGTTTAATAGTGTCCAGTCTTACATTTAGGTCTTTAATGCATTTTGAGTTTATTTTTGTGTATGGTGTTAGGGAGTGTTCTAATTTCATTCTTTTACATAGGGCTGTCCAGTTTTCCCAGCACCACTTATTGAAGAGACTGTCTTTTATCCATTGTATAACCTTACCTACTTTGTCATAGATTAGTTGACCGAAGGTGCGTAGGTTTATCTCTGGGCTTTCTATCCTGTTCCATTGATCTATATTTCTGTTTTTGTGCCAGTACCATATTGTCTTGATTACTGTAGCTTTATAATATAGTCTGAAGTCAGGGAGTCTGATTCCTCCAGCTCTGTTTTTTTTCCCTCAAGATTGCTTTGGCTATTTGGGGTCTTTTGTATCTCCGTACAAATTTTAAGATTTTTTGTTTTAGTTTTGTAAAAAATGCCACTGGTAATTTGATATGGATTGCATTGAATCTATAGATGGCTTTGGATAGTACACTCATTTTTACAATATTGATCCTTCCAATCCAAGAACATGGTATATCTCTCCATCTGTTTGTGTTGTCTTTGATTTCTTTCATCAATGTCTTACAGTTCTCTGACAACAGGTCTACCTACCTCCTTAGGTAGATTTATTCCTAGGTATTTGATTCTTTTTGTTGTAATGGTGAATGAGAGTGTTTCTTTAATTTCTCTTTCTGCTCTTTCATTGTTAGTGTACAGGAATGCAAGAGATTTGTGTGCATTAATTTTGTATCCTGCAACTTTACCAAATTCATTGATTAGTTCTAGTAGATTTCTGGTGGCATCTTTAGGATTCTCTATGTATAGTATCATGTCATCTGCAAACAGTGACAGTTTTACTCCTTCTTTTCCAATCTGTATTCATTTTATTTCTTTTTCTTCTCTGATTGCCGAGGCTAGGACTTCCAAAACTATGTTGAATAATAGTGACGAGAGTGAACACCCTTGTCTTCTTCCTGATCTCAGAGGAAATACTTTCAGTATTTCACCATTGAGAATGTTTGCTGTGGGTTTGTCATATATGGCCTTTATTACACTGAGGTTGGTTCACGCTATGCCCACCTTCTGGAGAGTTTTTATCATAAATCTGTGTTGAATTCTGTCAGAAGCTTTTTCTGCCTCTATTGAGAAAATCATATGGTATTTATTCTTCAATTAGTTAATATGGTGTATCACATTGATTGATTTGTATATACAGAAGAATCCTTGCATCCCTGGGATAAATCCCACTTGATCATGGTGTATGATCCTTTTAATGTGTTGTTGCATTCTGTTTGCTAGTATTTTGTTGAGAATTTTTGCATCTATATTCATCAGTGATATTGGTCTATAATTTTCTTTTTTTTTATTATATCTCTGTCCGGTTTTGGAATCACGATGATGGTGGCCTCATAGAATGAGTTTGGGAGTGATCCTTCCTCTGCAATTTTTAAGAAGAGTTTGAGAAGAACAGGTGTTAGCTCATCTCTAAATGTTTCATAGAATTCACCTGTGAAGCCATCTAGTCCTGAACTTTTGTTTGTTGGAAGATTTTTAATCACAGTTTCAATTTCATCACTTGTGATTCGTCTGTTCATGTTTTCTATTTATTCCTGGTTCAGTCTTGGAAGGTTACACCTTTTAAGAATTTGTCCATTTCTTCCAGGTTGTCCATTTTATTGGCATAGAGTTGCTTGTAGTAGTCTCTTAGGATGTTTTATATTTCTGTGCTGTCCACTGTAACTTCTCCTTTTTTCATTTCTAATTTTATTGATTTGAATACTCTCCTGCTTTTTCTTGATGAGTCTGACTAAAGGTTTATCAATTTTGTTTATCTTCTCAAAGAACCAGCTTTTAGTTTCATTGATCTTTGCTATTGTTTTCTTTGCTTCTATTTCATTTATTTCTGCTCTGATGTTTATGATTTCTTTCCTTCTACTAACTTTGCGTTTTGTTTTTCTATCTGTAGCTCTTTTAGGCGTAAGGTTAGATTGAGATTTTTCTCATTCCTTGAGGTAGTATTGTACTGCTTATAAACTTTCCTCTTAGAACTGCTTTTGCTACATCCCATAGGTTTTGAGTCATTGTGTTTTCATTGTCATTTGTCTCTAGGTATTTTTTGATTTCCTCTTTGATTTCTTCATTTATCTCTTGGTTAATTAGCAACATATTGTTTAGTCTCCATGTGTTTGTGTTTTTTTATGTTTTTTTCCCTGTAACTGAGTTCTAATCTCATAGGGCTGTGGTCAGAAAAGACGTTTGATATGATTTAAATTTTCTTAAATTTACCGAGACTTGATTTGTGACCCAAGATATGATCTATCCTGGGGAATGTTCCATGTACACTTGAGAAGAAATTGTAATCTGCTGTTTTGGGATGGAATGTTCTATAAATATCAATGAAATCTATCTTGTCTATTGTGTCATTTAAAGCTTGTGTTTCCTTATTAATTTTCTGTCTGGATGATCTGTCCATTGGTGTAAGTGAGGTGTTAGAATCCCCCACTATTACTGTGTTACTGTCAATTTCCTCTTTTATACCTGTTAGCATTTGCCTTAAGTATTGAGGTGCTCCTATGTTGGGTGTATATATATTTATAATTATTATATCTTGTTCTTGGATTGATCCCTTGATCATTATGTAGTGTCTTTTCTTGTCTCTTATAACATTCTTTCTTTTAAAGTCTGTTTTATCTGATATGAGTATTGCTATCCAGCTCTCTTTTGATTTCCATTTGCATGGAATATCTTTTTCCATCCCCTCACTCTCAGGCTGTATGTGTCCCTAGGTCTGAAGTGGGTCTCTTGTAGATAGCATGTATATGGGTCTTATTTTTGTATCCATTCAGCAAGCCTGTGTCTTCTGCTTGGAGCATTTAATCCATTCACATTTAAGGTAATTATCAATATGTGTGTTCCTATTACCATTTTCTTAATTGTTTTGTGTTTGTTTTTGTAGGTCCTTTTCTTCTCCTGTGTTTCCCACTTAGAGAAGTTCCTTTAGCATTTGTTGTAGAGCTGGTTTGGTGGTGCTGAATTCTCTTAGCTTTTGCTTGTCTGTAAAGCTTTTGATTTCTCTGTTGAATCTGAATGAGATACTTGCTAGGTAGAGTAATCTTGGTTGTAGGTTCTTCCCTTTCATCACTTTATATATATCACGCCACTCCCTTCTAGCGTGTAGAATTTCTGCTGAGAAATGAGCTGTTAACCTTATGGGAGTTCCCTTGTATGTTATTTGTTGTTTTTCCCGTGTTGCTTTTAATAATTTTTCTTTGTCTTTAATTTTTGTCAGTTTGATTACTATGTATCTCAGTGTGTTTTTCCTTGGGTTTATCCTGTCTGGGACTCTCTACACTTTCTGGACATGGGTGGCTATTTCCTTTCCCATGTTAGAGAAATTTTCGACTGTAATCTCTTCAAATATTTTCTCGGGTCCTTTCTCTCTCTCTTCTCCTTCTGGGGCCCTTATAATGCGAATGTTGTTGCATTTAATGCTGTCCCAGAGGTCTCTTAGGCTGTCTTCATTTCTTTTCATTCTTTTTTCTTTATTCTGTTTGGTGGCAGTGAATTCCACCATTCTGTCTTCCAGGTCACTTATCCATTCATCTGCCTCAGTTATTCTGCTATTGATTGCTTCTAATGTAGTTTTCATTTCAGTTATTGTATTGTTCATCTCTGTTTGTTTATTCTTTAATTCTTCTAGGTCTTTGTTAAACATTTCTGGCATCTTCCGATCTTTGCCTCCATTTTTTTTCTGAGGTCCTGGATCATCTTCACTATCATTATTCTGAATTCTTTTCCTGGAAGGTTGCCTATCTCCACTTCATTTAGTTGTTTTTCTGGGGTTTTATGTTGTTCCTTCATCTAGTACATAGTCCTCTGCCTTTTCATTTTCTCTATGCTTCTGTGAATGTGGTTCTTGTTCCACAGGCTGCAGGATTGTAATTCTTCTTGCTTGTGCTCTCTGCCCTCTGGTGGATGAGGCTGTCTAGGAGGCTTGTGCAAGTTTCCTGATGGGAGGGACTGGTGGTGGGTAGAGCTGGGTGTTGCTCTGGTGGGCAGAGCTCAGTAAAACTTTAATCCACTTGTCTGCTGATGGGTGGGGCTGGGTTCCCTCCCTGTTGGTTGTTTGGCCTGAGGTGACCCAACACTGGAGCCTAGCCGGGCTCTTTGGGGGACTAATGGTGGACTCCAGGAGGGTGCATGCCAAGCAGTACTTTCCAGAGCTTCTGCTTCCAGTGTCCTTGTTCCCTCAGTGAGCCACAACCACCACCCACATCTGCAGGAGACCCTCTAACACTAACAGTTAGGTCTGGTTCGGTCTCCTATGGGGTCACTGCTCCTTCCCCTGGGTCCTGATGCACAAACTACTTTGTGTGTGCCCTCCAAGAATGGAGTCTCTGTTTCCCCCAGTCCTGTCAAAGTCCTACAATCAAATCCTGCTAGCCTTCAAAGTCTGATTCTCTAGGAATTCCTCGTCCCATTGCCAGGCCCCCTGGTTGGGAAGCCTGACATGGGGATCAGAAACTTCACTTCAGTGAGTGGACTTCTGTGGTATAAGTGTTCTCCAGTTTGTGAATCACCCAGCCAGCGGTTATGGGATTTGATTTTATTGTGATCGTGCCCCTCCTACCATCTCACTGCAGCTTCTCCTTCGTCTTTGGATGTGGGGTATCTTTTCTGGTGAGTTCCAGTGTCTTTCTCTCAATGATTGTTCAGCAGTTAGTTGTGATTCCGGTGCTCTCACAAGAGGGAGTGAGTACACGTCCTTCTACTCCGCCATCTTGAACCTCTCTTTTTGTGAATAAAGTTTTATTGGAACATAGCTACATCCATCTTTGTTTACATATGCTCTACGGCTGCTTTCCTGCTACAACACCAGGCTTGAGTAGTTGCTACCCACACTGTATGGCCTATAAAACTTAGACATTTTACTATCTGGCCCTTTCCAGAAAAAGTTTGCTCACTCCTGTCCCAAATTGTTGCACAGATACTCTCCTATATTTCAGTTGCAAAGGGAGAAGGGATAAGACGCTCCTAACTCAAACTACATGCAAAATGTGCCTCCCTAGAAACAAGTAAAAGGCTACTCATTGAGTCCTCTCTTTAAGCCAAGTTCTAGGACAGTCACATTTTACCTAGGAATTTGGATAGATGGTAATTATGACTAGTAGATAAATATACACTACTGAAGCCCAAGAACTAAGTTAGCCCTAAAGACATAGCCCTAAAGCCCTAAAGACATAAAGACATTAGCCCTAAAGACGTCTGTTGGGTGTGATGCAAATGTAGGCAAAGTGTATAAGGATGCTAGGCTCCCCTTTTTCTCTTTTGTAAAGAGAAATGTACATGTAAATTGCCCATGCAATTGTTCCTCAACTGCATGAGGTAATTTAAGTGGAATCAAATTTAAAGGCCTGAAAAATGCTATAGTGACTAGCAGGTCAATTTGACAGCCATTACTAATTGGTTCAAGCCTACTAGTAGGACACTTGGCAGGAAGCTGTCACACTGTAACAATGGCTGCTCAAAACCTCAGGTGGGCCAGTTTGGCTCACAGGGAGTTTTTAGAGTCCCCCTGTGATCAGCAAATGTAACTGTGATCACATTTCCAGCATCCCACAGGACGAAAACAAAGGGACTCTTGAGACAAGCATTTGCTCAATCACTCACCTTTCCTCTTGAGAGGGAACGCATTTTATTGTACTTCAATGAAACAACTAAGGGAGAATTCAAAACAAAGGTACTGGAATTGTGAGCTGGACGGTGCAGAAGGTTCCTGCAGACAGAAAAACTTCCTGACATTTCCAGGTACAACAGGTACCACTTACTATGTACTAGGCACTGTACTAAGTTGCTTTATCTGCATTAGCTCATCTAATACTCACAGCAACCCACAAAGAAGAGGAAGAAACCTTAATGTTAGTACATAGATTCTCTTTGCAGGTAAATATGGAGGCCTAACATTAGCAAGAAGAAAACAGTAAGTACTTTTTTTTTATTGAAGTACAGCTGATTTACAATGTTGTGTTAGTTTCAGGTGTACAGCAAAGTGACTCAGATAGATAGATATATATATATATATATATATATATATATATATATAAATAGATAGATAGATGAAATCTTTTTCAGATTCTTTTCCCTTATACAACACTGAGTATAGTTTCCTGTGCTATAAAGTAGGTTCTTGTTGGTTATCTATTTTCTATATAGTAGTGTGTATACGTTAATTCCAAACTCCTAATTTATCCCCTCCCCTTTTCCCTTTGGTAACCATATAAGGTAAAGACTATGGAAGCCATGCAGGAAAACAAGGGTGTTCAGATAAGATAAGCACAAAGGGTCAGTTGACTGAAGATCTTGCACGCCAACCTTGTAAGCCAGAATTAGACTGCCCAAAGCCTGAATTTTCCCATTATCTATGACAGCAGTCATCCCAAAGAGGAGGTATTTTAAAACTAATTTCCAACATTTAAATGTGTTCAAAGAAAAAAAAAAAAAACACTATTGTTTGAAGAAATAAACAACAACCCTATTGTCATGATGACCTGAAGATGCTTCCACACCAACAGAGCAGCCAAAGGTCATTTAATCATTGTTTGTAGAGAAGCTAAATGGAGAAAGACTGATATCTAACTACCAACCCATTTTTCACCTTAAAGACGAGAAATGCATAAATTTAAAACCAAGACTGTCACACCCTATTTCAGTGGATTACTTCTGAATTCTAAATTGGACCAATTAGGATTATTATCCACCTCATTAATATTCATCATGAATTCTAATAACAACCGTAAATATTTACAGGGATTAAAAATCCCTTCTCATATCTCTTTGTATCAGGATATACCACATGTGCTTTCACAATAAAATCAAGTTCTAACACTGACTCTTGAGTTAGAGAAAGAGAGAGAGGGAGAGTACAAATATGAAATTGAAGAATGGTTAGAAATGAAAATTCAGAAAGGCCCAGAAGCCAAACAAATGAGAAGATGTCATCTCCAAGTGCTAACGGGGCTACCAGCTGACAAACCCACCCAGAATGCACAATTGATAGGAAAGAGCTAAGTAAATAGGATATTTCTTTTGGAAATGAAAGAAGGCCAGGGCGACACTGCTTCCCATTTTAGACAGCAACTCAGTCAACTTGAATTTTGTGCAAGATATTCTGTTTGTAGCCTAGAGCAGGATTTTCAAAAAGGTGGCCAGGACATCTATGTTCCGGCATGGTCTGTCTGCGTGGGAGATGAGGAACAGTGATTTGCAATGACTCATAATTAAGATACAGAAATTTAGAATGATTTACTTCTTGAATGTCAATAAGGATGGTTTCAAGGTTATTCCCTCTTGTTCACTGGCATGTCAGTTCTGGAGAGGGAGTGAAAGAAGTGGAGGTAGATTACAGGGATTAATTACCAACCACCTGCGGCCTCTTATCTATTCTGCAGCCCATATTGAGAAATCATAAATGATGTAGGATGCTAGCTCACCTGAGAACACCCAGGGAATCTATTCACCATGTGAACTGTAGCACACAAAAAAACTAAGAACAATGGGGGCCTCCCTGGTGGCACAGTGGTTAAAGAATCTGCCTGTCAATGCAGGGGACACAGGTTCGAGGCCTGGTCCGGGAATATCCCACATGCTGTGGAACAACTAAGCCCACATGCCATAACTACTGAGCCTGTGCTCTAGAGCCCATGAGCCACAACTACTGAGCCCACATGCCACAAGTACTGAAGCCCGCATGCCTAGAGCCCGTGCTCTGCAACAAGAGAAGCCACTGCAATGACAAGCCCGCGCACCGCAACGAAGAGTAGCCCCCACTCGCCTCAACTAGAGAAAGCCCATGTGCAGCAACGAAGACCCAACACAGCCAAAAATAAAATAATTTTTTAAAAAACCAAAAAACTAAGAACAATGGGTCTTAAAGCAGTCTCTAAACTTGAACGCAGAGGATGAATGATCACACCTGCTTTCTCCTTCCCTCCCCCAAACTCCCCCCAAGCTCCCACCTGCTCTGCTGCAACTGTAGCATCTTTCTCCTTCCTTCCATCCCCACTGTCTGTCCTTCACTTCTATTGTTTGAGATCAAGACTACATTTAACCAACTATCTTATCATTTGAGAGGACAAATAGCAGTCTAGACCATCTGATTAACTGGGCTTCAAGGTCAGTAGCTATGTTTTAGTCAACTACTGTGTACTCCACTCACCACTCAGTGATACTATATGCTATGGAGGATGGGAAAGGATAACTTTGAATGTTGTCAGGCAGTTTTTGCAAGATACCATGAATATTTTGTGGGAAAGGTGAAATTTAATAGCAGGGACTGTTCGGTAGGGTGGCCCTACCTTCCAGCTTGCCTGGGACAGGGGCAATTTCTGCCTGCCGTCCTGGCTTAGTTATTGAATTGCACTCTCATTCACTGTCAGGAGTGACCGAGTTTGGATGAAGAATGTATCCTATGCATTAAGGAGGGAGTTCTCTCTCAGATTTGAATCTTGGCTTCAGTCCCTTTCGGCCAGGTGACCTGGAGAAGTTTCTTAGCCACTCAGAGCTTCAGTCTTCTTGTGTATAAAGGAGGGAGAATGATAGTACTTGCTTCCTGGAAATTCTTGTGAGAATTAAAGAAAGAAATGTATGCAAAGCATTTAGGAGAACACCTGGCATGTAGCAATAGCCGTAATTATTATCAATTAAGGTAATGTATTACCTGCTCTAAGAACCTTCCTTGAATCTACTCCGAACCCAAACACATACCTCCAAGGCTGGTTCAGTTTCCTTGCACTGCATTTTTATAGCGACACAGACACACACAGACACACACAGACACACACAGACACACACAGACACAGACACACACACACACACACACACATCCCTCTAGGTACCAAGGCAATAATTAAGTCAATAAATACTTCCTGAAAGCCACCCATCATATATCAGGCACAGTACCAAGCACCATTTATGGGATTGCCTCTTCTTGAAGACGGAGAATTCCCTTATTGATCTTATCCATCTAGCCTAGTACATAGTTAGCTCTCAAATATCTGGTGAACTGACTTGAAGGGAAGAAAGAAGAGGGATAAGCACTGCTGTCCCCTGAAGTAATGAGGAAAGGTTTCGTGGAGAAAGTGGAACTTATGTCAGGAGAGTTTTGACAGGCAGGGGAGACAGAAAGTGTCATTCTCCATGTGACAAAGTACATCAGCTATTAAACTAGAGAAAGAATGTGAAAGTGCTTTATAAATCTGAGATCACTGTACATACCTAATTATAAGCAAAACAGAGAACTGGAAGTTAGAGTGACATTTCCAGAAAATCCTCCAGAGTCTACAATTCAACTTTTCCCTCACTGGCCTCTACAGTGAAGCCTGTAATTCACCCCATTGGCTTCCTACTGTCAAATAATTCACCTAAATCAGGATGCCTGGAACAGCAAGGGTCTCTTAGCAGAGAAGTGTACTGGCACAAATCTGTTTCTGAGAAGTTGTAGGTAAATCAAATTTTTCTGAGCCCAGTCAAATCTGAAATGCATGGGAGTAGCTAGTTATTTAGGGATATCCCATAGTGAGTTCTACTATAAAGTAAATGTAATAAATTAATAGAGGAAATCACACTTTAATCTCTATTGTTTCTATAGCTGATCTAGCTTTCAGAGAGTGTTCTAGAATATCTAGGCAAAGTAGCATCTCTGTCTTTCCACCTCTCTCTCTCTCTCTCTCTCTCACACACACACAAACACACACACACCTGTCAGTGAGTCAAGTCTTATAAGCCCCATCAACCTCTAGCAAAAAATAGCCTGTTTTCCCTGCCTTGCTACCCAGAAATATCTAGGTTAAGCTGCAAGCTGCCTTTAAAAAGAAATTATATGAGTTACATTTCTGAAAATGTGCAGAAACAGCCTCAGGCTTAAACATGTACATAAGGTATTTGGAGCAGTGTATAGCATACGCTAAATATCCCATAAAGGATCTTCTTAGCACTAATAGCATTATTAAATAACAAGAATAGAAAAAAAGGTATTAATAATTAGACCTTAAGACTAATTCCTCAGGAAAGGTAATGAATGGTACATTCCCAGGATAAGATATGAAAACAAAACTATTTGGGGCATAATATCTGACATAGTGGCCATTTTCTCAAAGCCAAGGAAAGAGAGTGGAGTTAGAGTTGGGATCAACCATAGGATCTCAGAGAAGAAGCCTGTTATCAGCTGAACAGGAGGACTGCTAAATCAGTCTTGTGTCACTGTGTCCTGGGCCTGGCTAGTTGAAATAGGTGCCCCCCCACCTCACCCCGCCCACATATGAGATAGGAAACGAGAAACCACAAAGTCAAACACCGTGGGCTAACAAGCTTGGGTTAAAACTCTGCAATCCAGCAACACCTTGGTCTACTAACCTGATACTGCCCTGGGGACATTGCTACTAGTTAAAGTCTAGTAACAAGGAGTTTAGAATTTCAGATTTGCAAGCAGCTGAGGAGACATATAGGCTAGACTAGACATGAATGACCCTACAGTGCTTCAATAGATAGGTCTAAAAAATAACCTCTGGGGTATAATTTTTAAATTTTTTTCTTGGGCTTACACAGCAACTTTCACAGTCTTGATGGTTGAAAAATTTGAAATATAATTGTTTGGGCCTTTGAAAACCAGATCATCATGAAGTACTTTCATAGCAAAGCACTTCACCAGGTTCAGAGGAAGTTCACAAACATGTAAATGTAATTTCAATTGCCAAAGTCATAAGAAAAATACTTTATTTTCATTGTAATAAAAATATCCTACTATAAAAAGATCAGTGCAAATACAATAACAAAGCGTTAAGGAAGATGGACCTAATTTTGAGAAAAATTGGGAGCGAAGACTAAGGGAGAAGCATCAGAAATCCAAATACACGCTCTATAGCCCCAGAAGAGTACTGTAGTATTGAATTTAATATAGGGAAATTCCTTTTTGGACCCCAAGAAATACCTCACAGTAATAAGACAGGTTTCTTGAGGAAAAAAGAAATATAAATATATGTATCAGCATATATATACCCTGATTCAGAAATGCAAAGGAGCCCAGGCCTCTGGGGCTTTAGGCTTTAAGGCAAAAGTTAGAGTAAGAAAACTATTTGTCTGACAGTTGTAAGCAGCTTACATAAATATCTAAAAATAGAAAAAATCCATATGGCATTGAAAATGCTAGTAATGCATAGAAATGCTCACCTTTTGTCAAGTGGAAAAAGGAATTTATAAAAGGGTCTATCACGGTTTTGTTAAAAAAATACAATATTTTGCATCTTTATGTTTATTTTGTGCAAAGAAAGGAATAAAAGTATACATAACAAAAAGTTAAGAGTCATCTCTGGGATAATTATCTCTGTGTACACACAAGTATACATACCAAAATGTTGCTTTTACCTACATACTGTAAAAGGCACTGTATATGTAACAGTATATGTACCAAAAAGTTACTAGTTATCTCTGGGTGTGATTATAGATTAATTATGCTTTCTCCTTTATCTATATTTATACTGCACACAAGTTCCACAGTAAACATGTATTTCTTTTATAATAAGAAAACTCTGAAATAGTAGGGCTAAAGAGTATATCATTTGTTAGGAATTCTATAGGAACTAACATCAAAGTTTAGTAAGGTCACTCTAATACTAGAATGAAGAGGTGTTTCAGAACATTAGGAAAACCTTTTAGAGGACAGCCATAAGAGCAAGGACTCACTATTTGGATTTACTGATAAGAAATAAACTAACCCAAATCCTGACTAATAGGCTATATCTACCAGCAGAGTGGTCTCTAAAAAGCATGTACGTGCCCAGATCTGCCGTGTTTATCATTTTGGTCAATGATTTGCATGGACATCTATGTTACATTGATCGGATATATAAATGACTGATAACAGGTTAGTGAGGAGAAAAAAGTGTTAGATAATAGAATTTAAATCCAAAAGGATCATAGCAAGCCAAGAAGATGTAGGTGTCACAAGATGTAGTTATAGAGATAAATTTAAAAGTTTTCATTTCTGTCTTTAAAAAACAATTGCATGTATAACACACACACACACACACACACACACACACACACACACACACACACTCACTCTGACACTCATTCAACAAAGTATTTAAGGGTGTTTTTTTTTTTTTAAAGGATTTCATTTATTTTTTATTGGGCTGTGTTTGGTCTTTTTTGCTGCGCACGGGCTTTCTCTAGTTGCAGCAAGCGGGGGCTTCTCTTTCAGTGCGGTGCACGGGCTTCTCATTGCAGTGGCTTCCTTCGTTGCAGAGCATGGGCTCTAGGCGTGCGGGCTTCAGTAGTTGTGGCATGCTGGCTCAGTACTTGTGGCTCGCGGGCTCTAGAGCGCAAGCTCAATAGTTGTGGCGCAGAGGCCTAGTCGCTCTGCAGCATGTGGGATCTTCCCGGACCAGGGCTTGAACCCATGTCCCCTGCATTGGCAGGCACATTCTTAACCACTGCGCCACCAGGGAAGTCCAAGGGATATTATAAACATACATAAAGTAAATTTAAAAAGACAATATTATGGGAATTCCCTGGCGGTCCAGTAGTTAGGACTCCACATTTTCACTGCCGAGGGCATGGGTTCAATCCCTGGTCAGGGAACTAAGCTCCCACAAGCCACACAGCATAAATAAATATATAAACAAACAAACAAATAGACAATATTATATATTAGGTAAATATGACCAAAACCAGATCCAATTTGTTTGGAGAAAAAAATAGGATTTTTCTTTTGTTGCGTAAAATTGTGACATGTAAGGGTGTGTCTGCCTTCAGTCCTAGCTGGATTTCAAATTATGTCCTTAAGGTGTTCTCGGTCTCTCTGTCTGTCTTTGTGTGTGTGTATGTGTGTCTCTCTCATTTTTGCCTCTGTTTCTAATTGCATATCAACCTAATTCTCATAGACAAATGATGCGGGAGAGTGCCATGGGGAAGGAAATATGGCCACCAGTGGTTCTAAGCCCACATCCTTGCAGTTATGAAGCAAAAGGACATGAAATTTTCCCAGCGTCTTCAACAGAGAAGACTTGGGTTTATTCTAATTGGCCTAGCTTGCATCAAATGCCCGCCCATGTGTCTGACGGTCAGACTGGTCACATGACTACCTCTGTGCCAAAAAGTGACCAAGGAATTAAGATTGACTGTCCCGATGCGACCCAAATGGAGTAAGGGAGGGGTTCGCCAAAGATACTAGAATAAAGGAGATGGAAAAGACTTCATGCAGAGTAAAACTTCAATTAGCATAATGCATTATATAATAGAAAATTATAAACCAAATCTCATATTTTAATGTGAAAAGGAATATTGCCATCATAATAGCCAAATCAACAGTAATATCAGCAACAGAAATGCCTACAAGACAGTCCTGCAGAGTTATTATGTGTGAGCCAAAAGGTAGCTCTAAGCTTCCTAACAGTCAAATGAAAGGAAGAACGTAGACAGTTACAAGATACACAACATCCTAAAATAAGAACAAGCCATTCTTCAGAAAAATTAGGAATTTGGGATTAACATATACACACTATTATATATAAAATATATAATGAACAAGGACCTACTGTATAGCACAGGGAACTATATACTTTGTAATAACCTATAATGGAACAGAATCTGAAAAAGAATGTACATATATCTGAATCATTCAGCTATACGTGTATCTGAATACATATATCTGAATCTGTACACCTGAAACTAACACAACATTGTAAATCAACTATACTTCAATAAAAACAAATAAATATGATAAAATTAAATTTATAAAAAGCACAAGTCATTCTTTCAAGGGAGCTTTAGAGCTTCTTCATTTTGATACTGAAACATGAGAAAAAATTTGCTCTTAGATCTTCATAATAAAAATGGTGAGTCCTCGGTAAAGTACCTTAAGCAACATCCTTAACAATATCCCTACAACAAAAACAACAACAAATTTCTCTCAGTTGTTCCCTATTACATCCTTCAATAAGGCAAAAGCCCAAACACCACTTGAAAGAAGTGGTTTTATAAAGGGAAAAAATAAGCACCAAGGTTCCAATAGACATTGCTCCAATGAGTTGGCAAGATTAAAAGGTATCATTTAGAGCACTGGGAATGATGGACTATCATTCAGGCAATCCTGAGTTTTTGATAAGAATTATATAATAGTAGTATCAAGGTTTTATCTCTCATCAGAATTCAGAGAGCAGATATACTGCATCACCAATAGAGAACTGAATCATAGGCTCTGACAAACGTGTGGGAAGAAGGCAGCAATAAAGTCTTCCAGCAGGACTTAGGAGTTTAACCAATGCAAGTGCCTGAACAACCACTTGACCTTGCAAAACCTTCCTCAGGAAACAATCCTCTGCCTGTTTCAATGAAAAGGAAGATGAGTCACTGGAAAATATGCATAATTTTACAAGTTGATGGCCATGAGGTTTGACAGCAGCATTTGAGGAAAAATACTTAGGAGATTTAATTGCCCATAGGTTCAACTAGAATCAGTAGCTCAGAGACTTAAGAGAATTACAGCATCTATCAATAAAACAAGGCAGGGAAAGGTTCCTCTCAATGGACAATGAATAATACTGTGGGTATCGCAGAGTACAGTTGAATAGACAAACTAGAACATGTTAATGGATGAGGCACTAGGATGGTAAAGAAAATCAAAACCTTGTTAGATAAGAAATGGATGAAAAAATTAGGGAAATCTAACTTTAAGGAAAACAAGACACAGGAAGGGAGAAGGAGGTGGCAGTTATATTCAACAGCTTGAAAGAATATCATATACAAATTGGACTCCAAGGAGTAGAACTAGCTTCAGCATATCTGGGTCAGATGATATATTTTAACTCAGTTTAAAAAGGAAGAGCATTCTAATGGTCAGAGACATCCAAAGTTGGAATGAAATGCCTGAGGAGACAGTAAATTCCACGGCACCAGGATTATTAACACAGAGATTGGATGGCCTTTTGTCAGAGATGACCTTTTAATTTCCTTCCAGCGCAGAGATTTTTATGGCTTTAGGAACCTATTCATTTATTACTTTATAAACACTTATTAAACAGCAATTGTGTTCTTAGACATTTTTCTACATGCTAAGGATGTAGCATGGAATAAGAATGATATGACCTTTCTCTCCATAGAGTTTAAAATATAATGAGGAAATAGACAATAAATATTAAGTAAGCAAGTATGTGAACTAGACCATTACAGATTTTGATGACTATGATAAAGGAAATAAGTAGGATGATGTAGAGTAACTAAGGTGGGGTGTGGGTGTGGGGAGAAGGTAGCATTTAGTCTATTCTAGGTATGTGGTCAAAAGAAGAGTATTTTAAGAGGATGATTTTAAGCTAGGATCTGAAGGAAAGGGAGCCAAAGTGTTGAGGGAAGCAACTTCCAGGCAGAGAGAATAGCTAGTGCAAATGCCCTGAAGCAAGAAAGAGCTCAATGTGACCAAGGAATAAAAAGAAAATCAACATAACTGGGTAATACTGAGCAAGGGAGAATACTGGTACCCCACAAGGTCAGAGGCAGGAAAGGATGCATAGTATCTTCAAGGGCAGCTGTAGTATTTGCCAAGTGCCAACCTTATGATCAAGCCACTCCCTCGTTTCTAACAATATCTTAAATTTTGTGTTCTTGGTATTGGGAAGAAATCATATCATTGATTCACTGCGTCAAGCCTCTCTCAAAATTAGTCCTATGTCCGGACTTTTCAGTTGCTTGAGTCAATATGTTTCTTCCATTGTTTAAGCCAATTTGGTTTCCTACTACTCAATATAAAAAATCCCTAATTAATATACAATGTAAGGTACTTCAATTTTATCCTATGGACAAGAGAAGTTCTTGAAGACTTTTAAGCTTGAAACAGAAATAATTTCTTAACATTTTTGTTTTTTAAACTACTCTAAAAATTATTTTCTGTTAATAAGAGGATTCCAAATTTTACATTCAGTGGCCAACTAATATATTTATTCCTTCATCTGTAAATTTATTATTTGTTTTAGATGGCCACATCCTTCTCCCTTTCTTTTTCTTTCATTTTATCAAAAGTTTTGGCTTCAGCTCCTGGATGGATTAGGGTAGTATTCATAGAAACAGGAAAGACTGGAGAAAAAAGATGTTTTTAGGGGAGGGAGAATTCAAGAGCTCACTACGGACAAGATAAGTCTGAAATGTTTATTAGATACTTAGGCAGAACTGTCAACTTGGCTCTTGGATTTAGAAGATTACATCCCAAGAGAGAGTTCAAGACTGGAGATATACATTGTGACATCATCAGCATATAAAAAAACTATTTAAAGAAGCTGGGGGACGTCCATGGTGGTACAGTTGTTAAGAATCTGCCTGCCAGTTCAGGGGACACGGGTTCGATCCCTGGTCTGGGAAGATCCCACATGCCGCTGAGCATCTAAGCCCCTGCACCACAACTACTGAGCCTGTCCTCTAGAGCCCGTGAGCCACAACTACTGAGCCCGTGTGCCTAGAACCCGTGCTCTGCAACGAGAAGCCACCGCAATGAGAAGCCCGCGTACCGCAATGAAAAAGTGGCCCCCACTCACTGCAACTAGAGAAAGTCCACGCACAGCAACAAAGACCCAATGCAGCCAAAAATAAATAAAAAATAAATAGATTTATTTAAAAAAAAAAAAAAGAAAGAAAGTAAAAGAAGTTGGACTACACGAGATCACCAAGGCAATGAAATTCCTGCTATTAGTCTAAGGAATGGACATATCCCAGGCCATAGACCTCAGCAGTTTGGAATGAGAAACAGAAAACCATAGCCTGCACATAGGCAACTAAAGTGAAGATCACTACAGGGGCAGATAACTACTGCCTCTGATAATAGCACCAATAATTAGCTGGAAAGTACAGTAATGCTTTCTGAAGTCAACCTTTGAAAGTTAGTAACAATTACTCAACACAAGTAGTTAGACTTGCTTTATCTATAGGATGATATAAATCAAAAGAACATTTTTCATTGAGGTAAGAGTTAATGTACAATATTATTTAAGTTTCAGGTATACAACATAGTGATTCACAATTTTTAAAGGTTAATTCTATTTATAGTTATTATAAAATACTGGCTATATTCCCCATGTTGTACAATATATCCTTGTAGCTTATTTATTTTGCACACAGTAGTTTTTACCTGTTAATCCCTACTCCTATCTTGCCCCTGCGCCCTTCCTTCTCACCACTGGTAAGCACTGTTCTCTATATCTGTGAGTCTGTTTATTTTGGTTTCATTCACTAGTTTGCTGTATTTTTTAGATTCCACGTATAAGTGGTATCATACAGTATTTGTCTTTCTCTGTCTGATTTACTTCACTCAGCATAATATCCTCCAAATCCATCCATGTTGTTGCAAATAGCAAAATTTCATCCTTTTTTATGACTGAGTAGTATTCCTGTGTGTGTGTGTGTGTGTGTGTGTGTGTGTGTGTGTGTGTGTGTGTACCACATCTTCTTTATTCATTCATCTGTTAATGGACACTCAGGTTGCTTTCAGACCTTGGCTATTTTAAATAATGCTGCTATGAATACTGGGGTGCATGTATCTTTTTGAATTAGTGTTTTTGTTTTTTGAGTTTTTTGCATAAATACCCAGGAGTGGAACTGCTGGGTCATATATGGTAGTCCTATTTTTAGTACTGGCTCAAAAACAGATACATAGATCAATGGAATAGAATAGAAAGCCCCAAAATAAATCCACACACTATGGTCAAAATAACTTTGATGGTAACTTGTTTGAAATAATCAAGGCTCTATGAGAAGGAATGTCATTGACAAAATAATTGAGTTGAATAGAAATAAGAAGAAAATAAAAGATTCCCAGTGAGAAATGTTTGCTAAAAATGAAATCATGCAGAGAAGCACCAAGTAGAAAGATGTAGGTATGATTCCATACCTATGATTCCATTTTCATCCTATTAAGTGGTTTTGTGATGGAAATAGTATAAAGCTTTTTAAAATAAGGTACAAACTACAAGATTTTAGTTTTCCTTCCATCCTCTTGATAAGAATGCACCACAGCAGAAGATTCTGAACGCTCTGAAGAAGAATTGTATTTTCTTTGACCTTACTCTATTTTTTTTTGAATTTTGTTTTATTTATACAGCAGGTTCTTATTAGTTTATCTATTTTATACATATCGGCGTATACATGTCAATCCCAATCTCCCAGTTCATCCCACCACCACCACAACCCCACCCCCCGCTTTTCCCCCTTAGTGTCCATACGTTTGTTGTCTACATCTGTGTCTCTATTTCTGCCTTGCAAACCAGTTCATCTGCACCATTTTTCTAGATTCTACATATATGCGTTAACATACGATATTCGTTTTTCTCTTTCTGACTTACTTCACCCTGTATGACAGTCTCTAGGTCCATCCACATCTCTACAAATGACCCAATTTTGTTCCTTTTTAGGGTTGAGTAATATTTTATTGTATATATGTACCACATCTTCTTTATCCATTCGTGCTGGTGGGCATTTAGGTTGCTTCCATGACCTGGCTATTGTAAATAGAGCTGCAATGAACACTGGGGTGTGTGTGTCTTTTTGAATTATGGTTTTCTCTGGGTATATGCCCAGTAGTGGGATTGCTGGGTCATATGGTAATTCTATTTTTAGTTTTTTAAGGAACCTTCATACTGTTCTCCATAATGACTCTATCAATTTACATTCCCACCAAGAGTCCAAGAGGGTTTTCTCCACACCCTCTGCAGCATTTGTCGTTTGTAGATTTTCTGATCATACCCATTCTAACCGATGTGAGGTGATATCTCATTGTAGTTTTGATTTGCATTTCTCTAATGATTAATGATGTTGAGCATCCTTTCATGTGTTTGTTGGCAATCCGTATATCTTCTTTGGAGAAATGTCTATTTAGGTCTTCTGCCCATTTTTGGATTGGGTTGTTTGTTTTTTTAATATGGAGCTGCATGAGCTGTTTATGTATTTTGGAGATGAATCCTTTGTTCGTTGATTTGTTTACAAATATTTTCTCCCAATCTGAGGGTTGTCTTTTCGTCTTGTTTATAGTTTCCTTTCCTGGGCAAAAGCTTTTAAGTTTCATTTGGTCCCATTTGTTTATCTTTGTTTATATTTCCATTACTCTAGGAGGTGACTATTTTTAAAAGCCAAAATGACTAATGCATTTATATTGTACCATGGTTTCTTTCAGAAGTGGGACAAGTGGGGGCATTTTGGATGAGAGATAAAAAGTGTGGTATTAAGTGCATGCAGCATAACAGGCAAAAACAGGCCTTGGCCAATGCAGGTGACTTTTGCTAACCAGGTTGACGGAGAAACAAATATTCCCACAGTTATCTAGGTACCTGAATTGGGCATTCAAACCTCAGATTAGCTTGTGGAGGCTGAGTAGTAATGTGTGTAGAATTCTGAGACTCACACAGTCATGCTAGTATTCAATTAACTCTTCGACTTTAGCCACCTTGTTCTCTTAAATTCCACAAGGTATTTAAGCAACCCTGTTTCTCAGGCCTCTTATGAAGTACAGGGCAGAGAAAATAATGAAAAAGCCCATAAATGAAAACTATTTACTATTTACATCAACTTGAAATCAGCCACTGTATTAGTCTGGTAAGACTGCCATAACAAAGTACCACAGACTGCATGGCTTAAATAACAGAAACTTATTTTCTTACAATCCTGGAGGCTGGAAGTCCAAGATCAAAGTACTTGCTAGTTTAGTTTCTCTGGAGGGCATCTCTCCTTGGCTTGCAGACAGCCACCGTCCGTCTGTGTCCTCCATGGCCTTTTCTCTTTGTACCAGCACTCCTGGTATCTCTTCCTTTTCTTTTAAGAACACTAGTCCTATGAGATTAGGGTTCCATCATTACGACTTCATTTAACCTTAATTACCTCCTTAAAGGCCCCATCTCCAAACATAGTCACACTGAGGGTTAGAGCTTCAACCTATGAATTTTAGGGGTACAGAATTCAGTCTATAACAGCCACCCAGTCCAAAATGTCTATCTTTTAAATAGTAGCTCACAAACTCATCTTCACTACCATTGATTTACTTTCGACCACCACTGTCCTCCACCCAGACAATCCCCAAAGCTTTAAAACCATCTGTCTCTACATAGCCTTTTCTCCACCCATCCTCAGCAAGACTGTCAAAGACTCTGTTTTAAACGAAACTCTACAGGATGAGGTTGAAGCTCCAGGCACAGTGGGTAAGGCCCATTGTAACCTGAATCCTTCTGTCTTCCTCTCTTCTTTGCCGTCCACTCCTTTTTGACATTGACATACCCCTTTGATACCAGCTGACTCGAAATTTCCCTTACATTTGCCACCTGACTCCTCTACTTGGACTACCCTTTCCCATCTCTCAGGTACCTGGTCTTCTTCAAAACTAGGAACCAGTACCATTAGCTCAGTAAAGTCTCATTGTTCCCTAGGCAGGTTTAATCTCTTTCTCAGTACAACCACTTTAAATCATACCAATTTCTATTACTGTACTCCCGCAGTATGACGTGTGTCTCCCTTTCTAGACTATAAACATCTTGGGTACACAGTAGATGTGATTTATGTCTTTCTGCATCTTTAAGTCTCAATGAAATTGCTGAATTGAATTATTTAAAACAAACAATTATAGAGACAAAAAGTACATATTGCACCAATTCCTAAACTAGTGGCTATTGTCTACAATACTTAAAAGGTTGCAAATACATAAGCAGCCTTTGGCTCGGCCCTGTTTCTGCATAAGACTGGCCCCCAGCCCCGCCAATGATTCTGCGATGTCGAACAGGCTTGAGATCTTGAAGGTCAGGCTCTACCAACTTCATTTAGAAACTAATCCCAAGTAATGCATTCTTGGGGGCATAGCTTCATGCTTTTTTCCATCTCCAGAATCTTAAAATATCCAGAATCTTAAAACTTGGCTGTGTCTAGAAAAGATATATATACAAACACACTATACTACTCAAATATAACCCAACCAACCCGTAAGACCCCACTGGAATATACTTACATCTTGAGGTACAATAATCTAGTCATCCCCACTAGATTCCCGGCCTCCTCATTTCTCTCACTTATTCCGAGAGGCATCTCACACCCAAACCCTGCTCCAGCCAGCCCCACCTCCTCTCCACCCAGCTCACACTAAGGCAGAAAAAGAAGACAAAACCAAATAAGAAAAAAATCTGACCTAATTGTGAGATAAAGATTCTCTTCCCAGAGGCAAGCCTGGAGAGAGACGTTTAACATCTTAGAGTCACACTGTCCAATATGCAGCCAGATGTGACTCTTCCAAATTGAGATGTGCTGCAAGTGTAAATTACAAACGGGATTTCAGACTTAGCGGGAAAGAATGAACATAAAATACCTTGCTAATAATTCTACGTTAATTACATGTTGAAATTATAATATTTTGGGTAAAGGAGATTAAGTAAAATGTAGTTTTAAAACTGATTGCACCTGGGTTGGAAAAATGCTACTAGTAATTACCAATGTGTGTGTCTGTGTCTATGTGTGAAGCATAGCAAGAGGCTAAAATCATAGTTAAAACAGCAAATCCATGAAAATTATACACATTTAAATTGAATACGTTATTTAAAATCAGTATGTTAGGATAAAAGGAACTTATTCCCAAAGAGACTGCAGTAATACCTGCAGGGAAAAGAAGATGACCTTTCCATTTGTAGCAGAGCTAAAACAGAGCACGAATCGGGTAATAAATTCTTCAGAATGTATAAGTCTCCTTTGTTTCCATGAAAACACACTATTAGTCTAGTTTCTTTTGCCTTGAAATAAAACACCCATTGCTCAAAACTTGCTAAAGTATTCATAAATAAATTACTTTCCCTGAAAGCTCCATTTGTTTCCTTTAAACAAAAGAATAAGGAGACTTCAAATGTTATGATTACACACACACACGTATAAGTGCCAGTTGCGGAGTATCAGAAAAATACAACTTGATAATGGATTCTAGAGTCTAGTGTAGCTAACAAAACCCTGTCACCCTTTAACTGCTATTCAGGAAGAAAAGGGCACATGATAAAATCAAAACATACCACACACTGAAAAGTGATTTAAAATAAAAACTCCTTCCCATTCTGAATAATTAACCTAGAGATTAATTATCAAATTATCATGATAATTATTAAATATCATGTCAGATGATATTTACAAAGAGACATTTCAAACAACACCCAGGATCTAAAGAAACATTAGCTGAGAAATATGTCCTCAAACCATGAATAGAAAATAGTTCCCAGCTGAGGATGCTCAATATTTCCCACACGGCACAATACTGCAGTTTCTGATACTTTAAATTACCCGCTGAAGTTTTTACCTGTCCTCACTTAATAAGGGGAGGGTAGACTTCCATATGCATTCTTTGTATTCTTTGAAGAGATAAATGTGCTTATACTTAATAAAATCCAAATGCAGTTTTCTTTGGAAACAAAAAGAATATCCTTGTTTGTTAGGTAACATACAAATTAACTAGCAGGACAAGAGGTGTCTGCGGAGACTGCTAAAACCATTAGGAATAATTGTGTTCTGGTTATTAGGTCTTGGGACCTCATCCAATCCTGAGAGTTGACCATGGAGCAGATGATCTGAGTGGGAAAACTGGACTCAGCAGTGGCTCAAGTAGGAGGGATATGGATGTTGTTACAAGCAACGGGAGAACAAATGGCGGTGTGCTGAACTTTTTTGCTTAACTGTCCAGCAACTAAAATTTTGGCAATTACCTAAAGATTGGTTGGAGGCAGAGTCCCACCTAGCACAATAGATGCCAAAGAGGATGGGTGATTCCCCTCCCCACACCTGGATAACTAGAGCACGGAGGTGCGACTTCAGCAGAGACAATTAGATGCCCTCTCTCAGGGCCTCTGGCTCTTGGGAAGTGAATCAAAGGCTTTGGCTAATTAGACTTATATACTGCAGTAGGACTTTAGATGTGAGACTTCAGTGGCGTGATGCTGAGTGTCCAGGGTTGGAAAAACCAGACACACAGCTGCAGTGTTCAAGTGCAATAGCACCATCCAGGGCATTTTAGTCAGGCCATTCCTAAAGAAGATCGTGCATGTGCATTTTCTCCCTCGGTTTACATCTCCCATCTACCTACTCTCAGATCTTTCCAAAACATTTATTTTCTGCTTAAATTAATCACAGTCAAGCCTAAGTTAACACCAATGGAGAACTGAGAAGGATGTATAATGTTGTGTCTAAGTAAGTGGCTTCAGGGAAGACGGTCTATGAACAAAGGGGTTCACACCCTAAGGACTTAGAGTGACTGATACAAATAAATCGGGCTCAGTTCTAGAGGATCCAGAGTAATGGATAAGTTATTGAGATGGGGACGGGCAGAGAAACTAGAATCCAGCTTTAATAATGTTGGGAGAGAGCCAGGATCGAACCGAGGCATGAGATCAAAGCCAGACCAGAAGCATTCTGAATGCTATGTTGAGTACAAAAAAGCATACCAATCATTATATGACCTTGGACAAGGCAAGGAACCTCTCAATTCCACCATTTCTGTCAATAATGTTACTACCATATGTCCAAATTGAGAAAACACAGGATGCCTGGTTTCTGAACAACATGGAAACATGAAAACACAAATCTTTCTGGAAGAATAAAAAACACACCTTGGTAAAAAGGTAAGATTTTTTTTACTATTTAATAAATAAATCTGAATTTAATAACCACATCTAAAACAAAAACTGCCTGCCCACACAATCCTATCATATTCATTAGGAAGTTTGAATGAAATACAGATATGATATGAAGACTGAAAAAATATTTTCCAAATACAGACAAAAACTATGTCATAGCAGAACATGTTCACTTACTATAAAGATGAGTTCATCTACTATGAGGACTCTAAGACATCCCATGAGACTAAGAACCAAGGTAAAAATATGGAATGTCAAGGTGGCAGAATCATACCTAGTATTCAAGTGATTAGGCATTTATAGAACATATAGTTGGAAAATAATAACAGGCAAAACTCATATAGGATGGCCAGGTACTGCTTTAAGTACTAATTTAATCCTCACACCTCATTGAATCCTTATTTAATCCTTACAACTATACTATGTTGTGGAACTACTGCTATACTCATTTTAAAAGTAAGGAAACTGAGGCACAGAGAGGTTACAGTAATTGTCCAAGGACATAAAGCTAGTAAGGGGTTGCAGGTAGGGTTTGTGTCCCAGAAGCCTAATTCCAGAGATGATGCTCTAAACTACTGTATCATATTGCTTCTCAAAGAAGAAAAAATGTTATTAAAGAGCAAGGACATCAGAAACTTGAATTCAAAATTGAACAACCAACATATATAATCAATTTAAGATTGCAGTTTTCATTTGAGCCAGAGACAAGTTGGTTTGTCATGTCTCAGCAAGAACCATTGTACCAAAAATATAAATACAAATGCATGTCCTGTGTCAACTTCCAGTGTGTCATTCTCAGGACGCAAGAAGTTGATGATAAACACTTTAATTTATTCAACAAATATCAAATGCTTGCATTCATACACAATGCTTATTGTAATATGCTTGTATAATTTTCCATTACAAAAAGATACATCTAATACTACATGGTCTATTTATGTGAAGAGGAAAATGAAATACTGTAGAGATATTTAGATGGAATGAGTCAGCAAGGACAAGCATAATAGCGGTCAAAGGCAAATATTTTAGAGAGGTTGGGCTTTTTTTTTTTAATTTGGTGTGTATTAAAGGCTTCCCCAGTGCTTTTACCCCAACTCTTGGTGTTATCCTAAATGATTTCAATGTCCATGTGGGTGACCAGTGACCACTCTATTTTCAAAGCTTTAGATTTCTTCAAATCAAACTTCTACCTCCTTTCCACTTCAGTGTCTCCCTCTCATAATCACCTCTTGGGTTATCCAGTGACCTTGAAGTGACCCATATCAGGAATCTTAAACTCTTAATACCCTGATCCCTAACCATAACTTCCTCTCCTTCCAGATCTCCAACTTTCCTACTCTTAATACATCTGCTCTTTAAACTGTGAACCCTGGTGCTACCCCTATTTTCCCTTGTTTTCTGATGTTTATCCTAGGGAGGTTCCATAGTCCATCACTTGAACTCTTGTCTCTCCCACTAACACACTCCCGTATCCCCAGCCAATCCTCAGCCCTACAGTCAGACTTCTGTCCCTGAAAGACAGCTGAGCATGGCTGAAGAAAGATCACGTCCTCAGATGGGCTTTGCTGAAAATTTCTTCTTTCCAATTCCATGTGGATCTTCCACACTTCAAATTAATTTTTTAACTTCCTTCTGGGACACTCCCTTCCCCACATCTTCAGTCACTTTCTCACTCTCTTTAAATCTTCACCCTCTTTTAAACTCAGCAGATGCCCTCAGTTCCAATGTGCCCCGTTAATTTGTGATCAGGAGCTGTCAATTCCCTCAGTCTCCTGCCCTATGTCCCAACTATGAAGTTCCATGTCTCGGGAATACCCATAATTCCTCCTTCCCTACTGACTCCCAGGGTGAAGAATCCTGTTCTATTCAACACTGCTCTCTCTATGCGGGCTTGTTTGTCTATGTGCTATTCAAGTATGTCCTCTCTCTTCAGCCTCTGGATTGTTACCGAAAACTTGCTTTCATCTAAAGGTATGCTCAAGTCTCTCCCCATCTCATCAACCTCAGCGTCTCCTCCCTTATCCCATAGCCCTCTCTTGCTACCATCCATTTTCTCATTACCTTCCACCAAAGCTCTTTGAAAAATTGATTTACACTCACTGTCTTCACTTCCTGATCACTCATTCACCTTTTAATATATAGCCCTCTGGCTTCTGCCCCTGTCCCTGGCACTTCCTGGCAAGGGTCACAATGCACTCCTACATGTTAACTCAACGGGCAATTTACAACAATGTAACTTGACCTCTCAGTCTCCTGTTCTCTCCTTAAAACTCCTACCTCCTTCATTTCAAGGACAACACTTTCCTGGTGTTTCTCCTTCCTCTTAACTACTTCTCAGTTCTTAGCTATGTTCTCCTCTTTCTTAAGTTCCTAAAATGCTGGTTTTCCTAGAGTTCTGTTCTGTGCTCTCTCCAAAGGTAAGTTCATGTATTGACACATTTTAAAATGCCACCCTTGTCTTGACAAAGACAAAACTCTCCATGTCCAGTGATTTAGAGTTCCAGACAACCCACTTACCCAGCCCCTAGTCATTTCCATAAGGGTTTCTGAAATTCCCTTCATCCGGCCTGTCCAAAGTGAATAACTGATCTCCACCATGCCCATTCCCAAACTCTCATTTTCCCAGATGCCTTTCTCTGCTAGTAGCACCATCATCCACCCAGTCCCCTGAGTCAGAACCTGAACATCATTCTCTGCTGACTTTTCACTCACACACTCCCAACAATCTCCTGGAACTGCCACTTGTACCTTAGGCTAAATCTGCCTCTCAAACCTCATTGCCTTAATTCAGGCCGCTTCCTCTTACCTGAAATAACGCAAGACACTTTCACATGAGTTTTCTGCCCCTAACCTCACCCACAAGACACCCATAGACCAATTGCTTACAACCCAGACCTATAAATACTATACCTTACAATACAGTGTTCTTTATAACATGGCCTGTGTTAACTTTCATCATCTACCCTCCTCACCTCCCTCTCTCACATTTTATGCACTAACACATTTCCCAAACCTAATTCTTAAAGATGGCCATTTCAAATTTTGTCTCCACTGCTTGAAACACCTTCTCACATGTCCTATAACTGTGTGGTTTATTTCTTGTCATCCTACAAAATCTTCCCCTCCAGGAAGGTTACATATTCTCCTCCCTCCAGGAAGCCTTTCTTCAGTTCCTTCTCTCCCTCTGTATTAATCTCCCCCTCCTCTTGACTACTTAAGAAACGTATATATTATTTTTTTATTGAAGTATAGTTGACGTACAGTATTACATGTTACAGGTGTACAATATAATGTTTCACAAATTTTAAAGGTTATACTCCATTTATAGTTAGTATAAAAATTGGCAATATTCCCCACGTTGTACAGTATATCCTTGTAGCTTATTTTATACCTAATAGTTTGTACCTCTTACTCCCCCCCATTTTGCCCCTCCCCCTTCCTCTCTCCCCACTGGTAACCACTAGTTTGTTCTCTATACCTGTGAGTCTGCTTCTTTTTGTTGTAGTCATTAATTTGCTGTATTTTTTATAGATTCCACATATAATTGATATCATACACTCCTCAGCCATAAAAAGAATGAAATCTTGCCATTTACAGCACCACTGATGGACTTGGAGGGGGTTATGCTAAGTGAAATAAGTCAGATAGAGGAAAAGAAATACTGTAAGAAATGTGTATACCTTTATATTTTTGCCCTGATCTCCTTGGAAGAGTATCTATAGTTTTACATGTATGCCTCACCCACTGGACATGTGTTCCTTAAGGGAAGAAACTGTGGCTCACTTATCTCTGTATCCTCAAAACTTAGCATAAACTCTGGAGATAATAATCAGTCACTAAATGCTGGATGGATTGAATTGAATTGGATTTCACAGTTCAGTTTTGCTTTTAAAAGGTGGCTGCAAAGATAGATTTCCCCGGCCATGTCAAGTCCTGGACCAATCATCTTTCTACCCAGATTCAATGTTACCATTCCCCAGGGTGAGAAAATACTCTCTGCAATGCATGCATTATTTTTGATCACTGATGATTTCAGCTGATCTAGAAACAGGGTCTTGAAAATAATCCATTCCCCCTCCCCTGGTCAGGAGAGGTAACAGTTCACTCAGTGGTCTTTAAAGAAGACTAACATTTTACCCACAAGAGGGCTCAGAACAATCAAACCTTTCCGCATAAGCCACAGAGCCATACAGCTTATTACTCGGGCAATCTAATCCCATTTTCACAGCTCTTTTCATCTTGTCCACTAAATGGGAAGATGGAAGAGCCATGAGTTTTGTTACACTTGAACACTTTAATGCTGCCCCTAGCATGGTTCTCAGTCCTGGTAAAAAAAAGACTTGATAAATCAATGGCTGCCTCTCGGGTTTGAAAGTAGGATTTCTATGGGGTAAAAATGCTTTCTCAACTTCTAAAGAGAAATAGCACAGCGTGCTAACGTAGAGACTTTGGAGTCAGGTAATTCTAGATCCGCCTCCTATTAGTGGAATAACCTTGGGCAATTGACATTAATCTCTGAGCTTCAATTTGCCTCACCGGTAAAATAAGGATAACACGAACCCACTGACTTACTATTTATAATTATGATAAATAAGGTGATAAAATGTATTAAATTGTCTTGCAAGGTAGCAGGCACATTCTAGGCCTTAAATAAGTGATATTTCCTTTCTTTTCCCTTAAGTTCCAGATCCCAAAAGCCCTATTTAAGATGAACTGTCTTGTTCACTGCTGTATCCCAAGTACCTGGCATGTATGCCCGGTATATCACAAGTGCTCAATAACTAGTTAATGAAATGTACATACCTACAAGTCTGTTCCACCCACTCCCACCAAAACAAATCTTAGGTTATTCCCAGCTACTTTGATACAATAATGCGCTCGCTCACTCTCGCTCGCTCTCGCGCTCGCTCTCGCTCTCTCTCTCTCTCTCTGCCTCACACACACACACAACAGACAACACACACACCATTAACAACTCAGACCCAAAGCCCCAAACCGAGCTTCTCATTTTTGAGAGCTTGTCTGTAGACCTCAGATGGGTTTAATGAATGGTTCGTCTGGCTAAATCGAAAACGACTATTTAACACACTAGCAATTTTATGATGTGTAAAATACCTGATAAAAATACAATTGTATTTTAAATGTCTGGACTAAAATTCATCTTCTCTAAGAAGGTTATGGGGAACATAAAAAGTCCCAACCGTCTATGTGCGATCTGCAGCAACAGGAAGGAGGCATGTCATGAATTTCAGAAAAAATAATTTAGAAAGGTCATTCTGAGGTTCTAAGAGGTGACATAAATGACAATTACAGAAAACACATCTGAACCGAGATCAGACTTTTCTGTGAGAAAGTCTATGTAAATGCAGAAAGACACAGAAGCGGTTAAGGCCAAATCACAAAAACCACTCAGGATATAATTAAGTAAAAGCCCAAGGGAAGAGACAAAAAAAGAACACAAAGATATGAAGTATCCTGTGCCTGAAATATTTCATTCTCATGCTCATTCCTGGAAGGAAAAAAAGCCCTATAATTTCTTGTTTGCATATTTTTGTTTAATTAAAAAGAAATTCACTTGAAAGAATTCTCATTTTAAGGACCATCTTCACAATTGTCAATTGCACAAATAAATGTCTGAGACTTCATAAAATGAAAATGCTAAGAACATTACATCTAAGAGTCCACAGTATTCTAGTGGCTGATCAAGGTCAGTATTATCACAAGCCCCACTTTTGTCCTTTCCCTCCTCCAACCCCCAAGCTGCCCAGGACCTTTCTGACAAGAAAACAAATGCAGACTGAGTTTTTCACAAACATATTCGAAACGATGTCTCTCAGCCAAAATTACAGGCAGCTTTGCTGGTTCGACATTTAGCATGCACTTCGTTTTGAACAACGGGGATGGAACGTTAATCACTGTCAAGCAAAAACATACCACCTGTCAAATGGCTACACTGGGAGCAATAGGCAGAGATGAAGGTTGATAAGGGGAGAATTGGGATCAGGAAATAGATTAAAAGTATAAATTCTCTCAATCACACTGATGCTACCATTGCTAGACAACAAATGTTTTGTGCAAACAAAAACCTATCAGCCCCCCTCCGCTGCCAAACTTCCTTTGCTAGAAAACATACAGAACTGTGACAAGGTACAGCAGGGCATTAGAAGTAGATCTGCCCACATTCTTCAGGAGTGGTCTAAACACTCTGATACCCCAAGCGCTTCACCTTCAGGGAGCACAGGGGTCCATACCTACTTCTATGATGTCAACCAATCTTAAGGTCAAGATCAGGAAGAGACAACAGACCTCTACTTATTTTGAACAAAGAAATCAGCCAGACCTAACAAACGTAGGAAGATGTTTCAATAAAGTGAGACTTACAGACACACCTACCTCTGTATAGCACTTTAACTCGGAACAGATGTTTGAGGATATTAACTCATTTGATTTTTGCCATAACACTATTTGTAATAGTTATTCCCATTTAACTGATAGAAAGTAGGACTCAGAAAGGTTAAGGAAATTCATCAAAACTTCATCTCCATCATATAACTTTTAGTGAGAGCTTACTCTGTGCTAGGCACCATGCTAAAGGAATTTTATATGCATTATGTCACTTAATCCTTAAAGCAAGCATATGAGGCAGAGATACTATGGACAGTCCACATTTCAGATGTGGAAATTGAGACTAAGAGAGGCAAAGAATTTAACCAACGTCACCACATGTGATGGAAGATCCACTTGAAATTCACACGTCACATGCACCATCAACACACAGCATGAAAACAGAATCACACACACATCACTCACACCATACATCCACAACACACACATCAGACCCACACCACATGTACCAGGCACACTCCATCGACATGTACCACACACACACCCTCCATATTACACACACACATCCCACACAGAGCACACAAATGCAACATACACACACATACACACCACACACACACTGTTCATGCCACACATAACCCACAGACCACACACACACACCACATACGCCTTATACACGTACTGCATACACATCCTCACACCATATACATATATGTGCATGAACTTACGCCACTCATACCACACACACACCTGTTTTCAGGTTGCTACCTGCACTCTACTTTCTGAGGAGCAGGTGTTCGGAACTTGGTAAAGGACCCTGGTTCTCAAGTCAAAGACATGGAGAAATGTCTTAGGAAAAAGAAGCAAAGAAATAACAACAAACAAAGCAGAATGTTTATCACTCTAGACCATAGGTCCACAGCCTGACTGTGTGGCCAGGCCACGTGGTGTCCCACCTGGGGGCTCTGGGAAAAATACCTAAGTCCAAGTCTCACCCTAGACCAATTCAATCAGAAATGTTTGGGTGAGAAGGTAGAGTTCTGAGCCACAGCATTTGAAAACACACCCACTTCAGATGCTTCAAATATGTAGCCAAGGTGGAGAATGATGTCTTCCACTCATCCAAGTGTACTTGCATCTCAGTATCCTACTGCCCAGGCCACAAGGGAGGCCCATCCTAATCAGTGTGGCAAAGGCAACAGCTGGGGCTTACCCACCCCCACTGCCTCCCTGTTACCTTCCCCTCTCCCAGCCCCTCAGCAACTGGGGGAGATCACTGAGAACAGGGGCAGGGGACCCTCTGAGTGGCAGCTTTCCAGCTTTCCAGCCTAAAACCTTAAAACTGAACCAAAACACAAAACAGAAAGCTGTGACAGTCACCAGGTCAGAGTCTGCAGCCCCTCTGCGCCCACGCCAGTCTGGGAAGCCCCTTTCTTGGCTGCATTTTGGGTAAGAGTTGCTGTATGCTTGACAACTGTGCAGCCATGGCTTGATGAGAGCAAGGCGTGGCCAGCCCGCAATAGCATGTGGACCACCCATTTCTGCTGACCACCAGCTTTCCTGCTTTTAGTTCAAAGGGGTCCTGCAGCCTGTCTCCAACCTGAGCACCCACTGCTGGGCCTCACTATGCTCCAGAGAAACTCACTCCCACAGCCACAGTGCCTTTGCAACTGCCCTACCCTCTGCCTGAAATACTCTCGTCTCACGTCTTTGCATGGCTGGCTCTTTCCAGTTCTTCAGCTCAAAGCGACCTCCTCTGAGAGCCCTTCCCTGCCCACCCGATCTAACATGGCCCTTCCCCCAACCCTAGTCACCGGCCAGCTTTACCCTATTTTGTTCTCTTCATTGCACGTATCACTAGCCGGTAGTTTTTAACTTAATGTTGCCGTTATCCCTACCTGAAGTTGTCATATACGCAGTAACCAAATGAACCTATTTACCTGTCTCCTCCCATCGCCTAGAACAAACTCAATCATAGGAACTCACTGCATCTTGTCCACATCCTGGCACATAGTAGGTGCTCAATAAATATTTGACTAAATGAAAAAACAAATGAGTGAATGAAGAGCAGGACTGTTTTTTTTAGGTTTTAGGAAATCTAAGACAGGAAATATAAACCTACCTGCTATAGTGGGAAGCGATGCATCTAATACTAAGCCATGAACTGAAAACTCCTTAACAGCCAGGTCACCAATGGGGCAAACTCAGGTCCATGGGATGACAAAGCCAGTGCTCTCAACCACTAAAGCATAAAAAGTCTCCCTTCCTAAGTAGAACCTAAGGCAAAGAGTAAAAACTGGCACAAAGGTCTCATGATTTTCCCTGGTACTCTTTTCTGTATGCTGTGGCCGGTGTGAGAAAGAGAGGGGACGGAAAAGAAGTAACAGAACCAAACAGATACACAAAGGATCAATGAGTCTTTATTTCTCCACGTGCAGGATTTATGTTCCAGGACTGCAGTGTGGCCCCTAAGCTAACACACTATTAAGGAAATATTATCAGAAGGTTCTATCACACAGAAGAATTTTAAAAAGGAAAACTTGCTGTTCAAATTTGGAGACTTCCCAAGCCTTCTGTTTTGGCAATTTCTCTGCAGAAAGAAAATACCTCGAGTGAAATTCACTCTGGTCCCTAGCCCAATTTGCTGGCTCCTTACAGAGGATCCAGTGTGAGAGCTGTGTGGGGCTTTGCGTCCTCTAATTAACTCTCAGTGGGTGAAAACTACACCACGAGCCCACAGGGAGAAGTTGAACCCTCCGCTGTTCATCAGCAATTCAAGGAACCGATTGAAGGAAGCCTCTGAAAGCCCGCTTAAGTGAAATCCACCAAGAGCAGTCAGTTTGGCTTCAGAAGAAAAACAGTCAGAGCCTGGTCCTCGCCTTCCATGAATCTATCACCCAAAGGAAGACAGGCTTTACCTGCTAAACCCCTGCTATTCCCATGCTCGCAGCTTCTTCTGCCTGAAATTACCTCTCTCTCCGGGTTTGTCTCCCCTCCCCCACACCCACCAGTCCTCCCCATCCACCTATTAAAATCCCACCACCTGTGAGGTCCAGGGGGGGACTGCCCAACCTCTGAGAAGCTTGCTTTCTTCACATGCGCAGCCACAACCAACTACGGAACACCCCTTTGGTTCCACAGTGGGTTCTGGCATTGGGTCAAGGGCGATACGGAATTCTTTTCTGAGCAGTTTACGTGTTTATATGCCTTCACGATGAGATTTTGAGTTGCTTGGCGACAGAGGTGGTGTCCAGCCCTTCTTGTATCTCTTGGTGTCACACACACTTAAGATACTTCTCACATAATACTGAGAAAGCGGACACAGCCGGCTTGCCCTGAGGACGCCCAATAGGGATAAATCCTTGCCAACAGAAGCCTTCGCTTGAAGACCGCTACCTGTACAGCTCATCTCTCCATCAGGATACTCCTGCTAATGCCAAACTAATCCAAGGCAACTACCTTTCTAAGGGATCAGAGAAATGGAAAGGATACAGCACACAAAGGCATTTAAAACCATATGCTGATCCATGTATGGAAACTGAGGATTCTGACTCAGGAAGTCTGGGCCCCAGCTTGCATCTGAGAAGCAGAGAGAAGAGGGTCGTGACTTTCCCCTAGGCCATGCCAACTAAAAATTGGCACTTGCCATCTGCCTCTACAAGGATTAGGTCCCCAGCCACTGTAGTCGCTGACCTTCAACACCCCCTGAAAGGAGGTCAGGGCTGAGATCAAGAATGACGCACTCTGTGCTCTGGGAAAAGCTGGCAGAACGGGTCTTTAGGAATAGTTAAATATTTTCAGGAGAAAAGGTTATGAGCCCAAATCTTGCATCTCCTCATATCTAGAAAAGCACTAAAATCATTAACGATGACATCTGTTCCTTGTACCTAGCAGCACTCTGCCCAAGTGTGTGCTTGTTTGCACACACCCGCACTTCACTAAAATCACATATAATGCTGGCCTTCCCCCTACCTCTTCGGAGCAGTTCCTCAGAGCTATCTGAAATGCTGCCTCCCGGGCTACAGTCCTCATTTTTCCTCAAATAAAACTTAACTCACAACTCTCATGTGGTGCATTTTTTTTCAGTCAACAGCTGAAAAAAACTCCAGATGAGAATTTCCTTTGGTATATTTCCAAGGAGTATTTATCCATGAAGTACTCCAAGAAGACAGGTTTGGGGAATGCTCTACATTCCATCTCCCACAGACAGATTCAAAATGCTCCTTAGTTAAGCACAGGCTCTGAGAAAGATTTCAGTGAGTGAATCTGTTTAATTTTGTTCAACTCAGCATTTCCCACATTCGTTTAAGCATGGAAAACATTTTTTTCCAAATCTCAGCTATTGAAGTCCCACAGAACTACTGCTGCTCTAAGTAAAAGGTATTCTAAGTAAATTCCTTCAGCGCTGCTTTTAGAAGCCCAGTGCATCGGGATCTCTGGGTACCATGAAGCAGGAAATGATGCTTTTCTAGAATTAAAAGGGAGTTGTATTTTTCTCCCTATTATCTTTCTTTACTGTTGGTATGCGTACTGGTAGCTCTCCATTTTCCACCCACCCAACTCACAGCCACACCTATTCTCATCCTTCTCTGCCCTGTGCTGTCGTCCCGCATGCTCTCTGTTGGCTGCCTTCCAGGTGGAGGACAGGAGCTGAGAGGGCAGGACTAATTCTTCCTAGTTCCTTCATGCCTCCATAGCCCTCAATGGCAGCCCCAGACCCACAATTCTGGCTCTCTCTTGCCTCTGCCACCCTCAGACCTAAGGACGGCAAAGGCCGAGTGTGTCACCTTGCTTTCGTATACCCTTAACCCCACCAAGGTCTCTGTAAGTAACCCCATCAATCAGTCTCTTTCTAAACCATTTTTGTTTTCTTCTGGCAGACCCTAATTGCTAGAACAGGAAAGGAAACTCGTATCTATCAGCAACTTCTGCGTATAAGACAGTACACAAAAGAATTTTATATAAATTATATAATTTAATACTTACCACCTTTGATGATAAGCATTATTACCCCCATTTTACAAATGAGTAGAATGAAACGGAAGAGCTTACATAGCCCAAGAGGGGCAGAAGCACAATCATTCTGAGGGTATTCAGTCTGTCAACAAATACTTTCTGTGAACTTACTTTGTTTTAGGCCCTGGGCTAAACTCTGGAGATAGAGTGGGGGAAGGGACATAAAAAGGAGGAGAGAAGAAACAGAGGCTGACCTCTCATGTTGTAAAAGGAAATCCCTTCACCCTTGAAATTCAATGTTGTAAAATAAGAATTGACTTACATCTGACTCCTGGTACATCTGGCCCACCACCCTGATCCTGACATTGGCTCCAAGGCACATTGTAGAGGGCAACATCCACCACCAAGGCTGAAGAAGCCCGATAGCCATCTTTGTACTAGGTCTGTCCTACTCAAACAAATCTAAAACACCTGGTCAAGGCCAAGTTGATTGGCTCTTGAATTGTATCTGACATAACTGGATAAAGAGATAAGAGCAGCACTGTCAAACTGTGTATCCAAACATTAATTTTGACATTTCTCTTCTGTATCTGACATCTGATTAGTATTACCAACGCCCACCTTTCTATCTTAATTGCTTGGATTAACTCTTTCTCTCCACCCGGCCAATTCCATCTCAAATGATGGTAGGAGGAACTACGGTGCGGAGCCGTAAGTGTGTGCTGAGCACCTGACCACTTTCTGAAGTTAAGCACTGGGGCTCTAGATCCAGCTTGTCTAGGTTTAAAACCCAATTCCAACACGTACTACTTAACAAATTACTTAATTTCTCTCAGTCTCAGTTTCTTCACTTGAAAAATAGGGATAACACCTATTCATAGAATTGTTATGACCATTAGATATTCCAGATTAAGCACTGCCCTCTGTACCTGGCACATAAGAGATGACGAGCAAGAGGATGATAAAACACATATCTATACAGCACTTACTCTGTACCCAGCTTTTTTTCAAGTGCTTTACATATACTCATTTAATAACCATAAAAACCGTATATGGCAGGTATTATTATTCTTTAAGCTCTGCGACTGAGGAGACAAATTAAAACGATTTGCCCAAAGGTACATGCCAGTAAGTGATGGAGTGGGCATTCCTATCAGGTCTGTCTGATTCCAGAGTCTGAGATGAAGGGCACTACAGACTAGCATTTTAGGGGCTTCTTTGTCAAGGGAACCTCTACCTCACCGCTGGGGTTTGGCGCTTGTCAGTCTTTTTCTCCCTTGCTCTCTAATTACAGCATGTTCTGTTACTGAAACTCCTTTTCCTACTTAGCATTCTATTCAAGCCAATTCTTCAGGGACTCTCTCAGCCTTTGGATCAAGGTTAGGTCTTGATATGGGCATATGCGCCTTCCACCTGCTGTGACTGCTACCTTCAGACACATCTGCTCCTGAAACAGACACATTAAAGCAGAAGACTTCTGGGGTGAAATGTCCACTTCTCCTTGTACCTAGGAGCCTTCCCCTGGGAATAAGACCCCAGTGACAGAGTAGGAAGGAAAACTACAGCCTAAGAGAGAGGATGCTATTGCTAACAAATAAAACCTGTATTCATTGTGTCTTTCTACCTCAGATAGATAGATACATAGATAGACAGATAGACAGATAGATAGATAGATAGATAGATAATTTGACAAAACTGAAAACCTAAAGCTTCCCTCACGCTGTTTGGTAAGATCTTATTTTCTCAGTTGTAGTCTCCAACACTGCAGCCAGCAGATGCAGGGATGTGAGCATGAATGCAGATTTCACGTGTCTCAAATTACCTGACTTGATCATAATACAACTCTCCTTAGATTAAATATTCAAGAAAAAACAGTAGTTTACTTCTAACCTCCATTTCGCAGGAGCTTATCCCAAGATGTTCCCTTTATCTTCCCTTGCAAAATTCCCTTGGCCCATCGCATGGCCCACCTGAGGTTTCCTGCAAATCAGCTATACTGCTCTGCCTGTGTGGAGCTGACTCACTTACAGATATGCCCATTCCTTCAATCACACATTCTCCCCATAATGCCCCTCAGCTCCCCACTGTCCTTCCCTTTCTCACTTACCCTCAGATACCGTTTTGAGATGTGATGTGTATTCTTCCTCTCAATCCAGACTTGACACCTACCCCTTTCCTGCTTTTCTGAGTCTATCGCTTATTTACCTTCCTTTTCCCCACTTTCTGCTACTGGTGGCACCATGGTCCATCTCCTTGCTCTCTGTCTTTACACTGGTTTTGACACAGCCTTCTTTCACGTGGTCAACAGACCATCATCTTTTTTAATCTTTCCAACACTCACCTTCTGCTTTATGTTGAAATATTGATGGAAATTTCAGCCTCCTTGTGACTTTATAATGAACAACCTGTCTACAAACAGAGAGCTCCTTGGAAAGAAACATCACCTAACTGTAGCTTGGGTTTCCTCAACCTTTCAGATTGGTCCACACCCCTAGTACACAACTGTAGAAATCCAAAGCCTTATGTTAGATTTAAGCAAATCCCAACAGGGTGGGATTGAGGCACACAATTTGAATGAGTTCATTATGCCTACGGATAGTTTTACTGTGTGAAGTGTGCCATTTTCTTTTCCTATGAAATAAATTTAGATGTCAAACTCAGCTCCTGGGGCTTCCCTGGTGGCGCAGTGGTTGACAGTCCGCCTGCCGATGCAGGGGACACGGGTTCGTGCCCCGGTCCGGGAAGATCCCACATGCCGCGGAGCGGCTGGGCCCGTGAGCCATGGCCGCTGAGCCTGCGCATCCGGAGCCTGTGCTCTGCAATGGGAGAGGCCATACCAGTGAGAGGCCCGTGTACCGCAAAAAAAAAAAAAAAAAAAAGAATCCGCCTGCCGATGCAGGGGACACGGGTTCGTGCCCTGGTCCGGGAAGATCCCACATTCCGCGGAACAACTAAGCCCGTGCACCACAACTACCGAGCCTGCTCTCTAGAGCCCGCGAGCCACAACTACTGAAGTCCGTGTGCCTAGAGCCCATGCTCCGCAACAAGAGAAGCCACCACAATTAGAGGCCCGTGCACTGAAACAAACGGTAGCCCCCGCCTGCCGCAATTAGAGAAAGCCCGCGCACAGCAACAAAGACCCAACGCAGCCATAAATAAATAATTAAAAAAACCCTCAGCTCTTCCCTTAATTTTTGAAAGAAGGAAATAAAGAAGGAAAGAATGGAAGGAAAAGCACTCTCTCAATATGTGTTTGTAAAATCAGATATATTTATTTACTTTTTAACAGGAGTACCTTACATCCCAGTGATGCAGACTTAACACACTGAACATGAGATGTCCTTGGTCTTACAAGTCCTCTGTCCACGCCACTACTGAGAATTTTCTGCTAGCCATTTCACCTCACATCATGTCCCAACTTCCCATCATATCATTGGCTATTCTCTCCCCTCCAATCTCCTTTCTCATTTCCATCAACTCTACACGTTGTTTTACTTCCACAGTCGATTACTCTAACTATCCCTTCCGTCTTCTCAATTCTAGCCACTGAGTTCATTGAATTATTTTCCCAAGCAAAAATCCCTCTCTAAGAGGAATTCTCTGGCCAGCTATTAAGATAATAAAAAATTATGCCCTGCTACACAACGTTTAACCAAAACTGTCCTCAAGCTCCAGTGAATCAGGGAAAAGTAATCATCAACTGTGGCACTTAATGGCCAAATACAGACTCAAGAAGGCAACTGGTAAGAGAATAAAGGGAGAGTTTGGACTGGAAACACATGCCTACAGCCATTCTATAAATCCTTACCCAGGAAACCTTCAAGATGGCACAGGAGTAAGACGCGGAGATCACCTTCCTCCCCACAGATACACCAGAAATACATCTACACGTGAAACAACTCCTATAGAACACCTACTGAACGCTGGCAGAAGACCTCAGACCTCCCAAAAGGCAAGGAACCCCCCACCTACCTGGGTAGGGAAAAAGAATAAACAGAGACAAAAGAATAGGGACGGGACCTGCACCAGTGGGAGGGAGCTGTGAAGGAGGAAAGGTTTCCACACACTAGGAAGCCCCTTCGTGGGCGGAGACTGCGGGTGGCAGTGGCGGGTGGGGGGAAGCTTCGGAGCCACGGAGGAGAGCACAGCAACAGGGGTGCGGAGGGCAGAGCGGAGAGATTCCCGCACAGAGGATTGGTGCCGACCAGCACTCACCAGCCCGAGGGGCTTGTCTGCTCACCCGCCGGGGCGGGTGGGGCTGGGAGCTCAGGCTCGGGCTTAGGTTGGATCCCAGGGAGAGGGCTGGGACTGGCTGCGTGAACACAGCCTGAAGGGCTTAGTGCACCACGGCTAGCCAAGAGGGAGTCCGGGGAAAAGTCTGGACCTGCCGAAGAGGCAACAGACCATTGTTTCAGAGTGCATGAGGAGAGGGGATTCAGAGCACCGCCTAAACGAGCTCCAGACACGGGCGCGAGCCGCGGCTATTAACGCGGACCCCAAAGACGGGCATGGGACGCTAAGGCTGCTGCTGCCGCCACCAAGAAGCCTGTGGGTGAGCACAGGTCACTAGCCACACCTCCCCTCCCGGGAGCCTGTGCAGCCCTCCACTGCCAGGTTCCTGGGATCCAGGGACAACTTCCCCAGGAGAACGCACGGCGCGCCTCAGGCTGATGCAACGTCACGCCAGCCTCTGCCACCGGAGGCTCGCCCCGCATTCCATGCCCCTCCCTCCCTCGGCCTGAGTGAGCCAGAGCCCCTGAATCAGCTGCTACTTTAACCCTGTCCCGTCTGAGCGAAGAACAGACGCCCTCAGGCGACCTACACGCAGAGGCAGGGCCAAATCCAAAGCTGAACCCCGGGAACTATGAGAAGAAGAGAAAGGGAAATCTCTCCCAGCAGCCTCAGAAGCAGCAGATTAAATCTCCACAATCAACTTGATGTAGGCTGCATCTGTGGAATACCTGAATAGACAACGAATCATCCCAAATCGAGGAGGTGGACTTTGGGAGCAACTGCACACTTCAGGTTTGCTTTCTGCATCTCATTTATTTCTGGCTTTATGTTTATCTTAGTTTAGTATTTAGAGTTTATAATCATTTGTAGATTTGTTTATTGATTTGGTTGCTCTCTCCTTTTTAATATATAGATATATATTTTTTTCCTTTTTCTCTTTTTATGAGTGTGTATGCTTCTTTGTGTGATTTTGTCTGTATAGCTTTGCTTTTAACACTTTTCTTATTTTTGCCCTTTTCTTCTGAGCCATGTGGCTGACAGGGTCTTGGTGCTCCAGCTGGGTGTTAGGCCTGTGCATCTGAAGTGGAAGAGCCGAGTTCAGGACACTGGTCCACCAGAGACCTCCCGGCTCCACGTAATACCAAACGGCGAAAGCTCTCCCAGAGATCTCTATCTTAAGGCTAAGACCCAGCTCTACTAAACGTCCAGCAAGCTACAGTGCTGGACACCCTAAGCCAAACAACTAACAAGACAGGAACACAACCCCACCCATTAGCAGAGAGGCTGCCCCAAATCATAATAAGGTCATAGACACCGCAAAACACTCTACTGGATGCGGTCCTGCGCACCAGAAACACAAAATGCAGCCTCATCCACAAGAACACAGGCACCAGTCCCCTCCACCAGAAGCCTACACAACCCACTGAACCAACCTTACCCACTGGGGGCAGACACCAAAAACAGGAGGAACTACAAAACTGCAGCCTGCAAAAAGGAGACCCCAAAAAAAGTAAGTTAAGCAAAATGATAAGACAGAGAAACACACAGCAGATGAAGGAGCAAGGTAAAAATACACCAGAGCTAACAAATGAAGAGGATATAGGCAGTCTACCTGAAAAAGAATTCAGAGTAATGATAGTAAAGATGATCCAAAATCCTGGAAACAGAATGGAGAAAATACAAAAAACGTTTAACAAGGACCTAGAAGAACTAAACACCAAACCAACAATAATGAACAACACAATAAATGAAATTAAAAATTCTCTAGAAGGAATCAATAGCAGAATAACTGAGGCAGAAGAACGGATAAGTGACCTGGAAGATAAAATAGTGGAAATAACTACTGCAGAGCAGAATAAAGAAAAAAGAATGAAAAGAACTGAGGACAGTCTCAGAGACCTCTGGGACAACATTAAATGCACCAACATTCGAATTATAGGGGTCCCAGAAGAAGAAGAGAAAAAGAAAGGGTCTGAGAAAATATTTGAAGAGATTATAGTTGAAAACTTCCCTAATATGAAAAGGAAATAGTCCATCAAGTCCAGGAAGCACAGAGAGTCCCATACAGGATAAATCCAAGGAGAAACATGCCAAGACACATATTAATCAAACTAACAAAAATTAAATACACAGTAAAAAAATACTAAAAGCAGCAAGGGAAAAACAGCAAATAACATACAAGGGAATCCCCATAAGGTTAACAGCTGAACTTTCAGCAGAAACCCTGCAAGCCTGCAGGGAGTGCCAGGACGTATTTAAAGTGATGAAAGGGAAAAACCTACAACCAAGATTACTCTACCCAGCAAGGACTGCATTCAGATTCAATGGAGAAATTAAAACCTTTACAGACAAGCAAAAACTAAGTGATTTCAGTACCACCAAACCAGCTGTACAACAAAAGCTAGAGGAACTTCTCTAGGCAGGAAATACAAGAGAAGGAAAAGACCTACAATAACAAAACCAAAACAATTAATAGTAATAGGAACATACATATCGATAACTACCTTAAATGTAAATGGATTAAATGCTCCAACCAAAAGATGTAGACTGGCTGAATGGATACAAAAACAAGACCCATATATATGCTGCCTACAACAGACCCACTTCAGACCTAGGGACACATACAGACTGAAAAGGAGGGGATGGAAAAAAATATTCCATGCAAATGGAAATCAAAAGAAAGCTGGAGTACCAATTCTCATATCAGATAAAATAGACTTTAAAATAAAGACTATTACAAGAGACAAAGAAGGACACTACATAATGATCAAGGGATCGATCCAAGAAGAAGATATAACAATTGTAAATATTCATTCACCGAACATAGGAGCACCTCAATACATAAGGCAAATGCTAACAGCCATAAAAGGAGAAATCGACAGTAACACAATCATGGTAGGGGACTTTAACACCCCACTTTCACCAATGGACAGATCATCCAAAATGAAACTAAATAAGGAAACACAAGCTTTAAATGATACATTAAACAGGATGGACTTAATTGATACTTATTGGACATTCCATCCAAAAACAACAGAATACACTTTCTCCCCAAGTGCTCATGGAACATTCTCCAGGATAGATCATAACTTGGGTCACAAATCAAGCCTTGGTAAATTTAAGAAAAATGAACTCATATCAAGTATCTTTCCCAACCACAATGCTAAGAGACTAGATATCAGTTACAGGAAAAAATCTGTGAAAAATACAAACAAATGGAGGCTAAACAATACACTACTAAATAACCAAGAGATCACTGAAGAAATCAAAGAGGAAATCAAAAAATACCTAGAAACAAATGACAATGAAAAAATGATGACCCAAAACCTATGGGATGCAGCAAAAGCAGTGCCAGGAGAGAAGTTTATAGCAATACAATCCTACCAGGAGAAACTAGAAACATCTCAAATAAACAACCGAAACTTACACCTAAAGCAATTAGAGAAAGAGGAACAAAAACACCCCAAAGTTAGCAGAAGGAAAGAAATCATAAAGATCAGGTCAGAAATAAATGAAAAAGAAATGAAGGAAACAATAGCAAAGATCAACAAAACTAAAAGCTGGTTCTTTGAGAAGATAAACAAAATTGATAAACCATTAGCCAGACTCATCAAGAAAAAAAGGGAGAAGCCTCAAATCAATAGAATTAGAAATGAAAAAGGAGAAGTAACAACTGACACTGCAGAAATACAAAAGATCATGAGAGATTACTACAAGCAACTCTATGCCAATAAAATGGACAACCTGGAAGAAATGGACAAAGTCTTAGAAAAGCACAACCTTCCAAGACTAAACCAGGAAGAAATAGAAAAGATAAACAGACCAATCACAAGCACTGAAACTGAAACTGTGATTAAAAATCTTCCAACAAACAAAAGCCCAGGACCAGATGGCTTCACAGGAGAATTCTATCAAACATTTAGGGAAGAGCCAACAGGTACCCTTCTCAAACTCTTCCAAAATATAGCAAAGGGAGGAACACTCCCAAACTCATTCTATGAGACCACCATCACCCTGATATCAAAACCAAACAAAGATGTCACAACGAAAGAAAACTACAGGCCAATAACACAGATGAACATAGATGCAAAAATCCTCAACAAAATACTAGCAAACAGAATCTAACAACACATTAAAAGGATCATACACCATGATCAAGTGGGGTTTACCCCAGGAATGCAAGGATTCTTCAATATACACAAATCAATCAATGTGATAAACCATATTAACAAATTGAAGGAGAAAAATCTATGTGATCATCTCAATAGATGCAGAAAAAGCTTTTGACAAAATTCAACAGCCATTTATGATAAAAACCATCTAGAAAATAGGCATGGAGGGAACTTACCTCAACATAATAAAGGCCATATATGACAAACCCACAGCAAACAACATTCTCAGTGGTGAAAAACTGAAAGCATTTCCTCTAAGATGAGAAACAATACAGGGATGTCGACTCTCCCCACTATTATTCAACATACTTTTGGAATTTCTAGCCACGGCAATCAGAGAAGAAAGTGAAATAAAATAAATCCAAATCAGAAAAGAAGAAATAAAACTGTCACTGTTTGCAGATGACATGATACTATACATATATAATCCTAAAGATCCCACCAGAAAACTACTAGAGCTAATCAATGAATTTGGTAAAGTAGCAGGATACAAAATTAATGCACAGAAATCTCTTGCATTCCTATACACTAATGATGAAAAATCTGAAAGAGAAATTAAGAAAACACTCTCATTTACCACTGCAACAAAAAGAATAAAATACCTAGGAATAAACCTACCTAGGAAGACAAAGGACCTGTATGCAGAAAACTATAAGACACTGAGGAAAGAAATTAAAGATACAAATACATGGAGAGATATACCATGTTCTTGGACTGGAAGAATCAACATTGTGAAAATGACTCTACTACCCAAAGCAATCTAGATATTCAATGCAATCCCTATCAAACTACCAATGGCATTTTTCACAGAACTAGAATAAAATATTTCACCATTTGTAATGGAAGCACAAAAGACCCCGAATAGCCAAAGCAATCTTGAGAAAGAAAAATGGAGCTAGAGGAATCAAGCTCCCAGACTTCAGACTATACTACAAAGCTACGGTCACCAAGACAGTATGGTACTGGCACAAAAACAGAAATATAGATCAATGGAACAGGACAGAAAGCCCAGAGGTAAACCCACGCATATATCATCACTTTATTTTTGATAAAGGAGGCAAGAATATACAATGGAGAAAAGACAGCCTCTTCAATAAGTGGTGCTGGGAAAACTGGACAGCTACATATAATAGAATGAAATTAGAACACTCCCTACCACCATACACAAAAATAAACTCAAAGTGGATTAAGGACCTAAATGTAAGGCCAGACACCATCAAACTCTTAGAGGAAAACATAGGCAGAACACTCTATGACATAAATCACAGCAAGATCCTTTTTGACCCAACTCCTAGAGAAATGGAAATAAAAACAAAAATAAGCAAATGAGACCTAATGAAACTTAAAAGCTTTTGCATAGCAAAGGAAACCATAAACAAGACCAAAAGACAACCCTCAGAATGGGAGAAAATAATTGCAAGTGAAGCAACTGACAAAGGATTAACCTCCAAAATTTACAAGCAGCTCATGTAGCTCAATATCAAAAAACAAACAACCCAATCCAAAAATGGGCAGAAGACCTAAACAGACATTTCTCCAAAGAAGGTATACAGATTGCCAACAAACACATGAAAGGATGCTCCACATCACTAATCATTAGAGAAATGCAAATCAAAACTACAGTGAGGTATCACCTCACACCAGGCACAAGGGCCATGTCAAAAAATCTACAAACAATAAATGCTGGAGAGGGCGTGGAGATAAGGGAACCCTCTTGCACTCTTGGTGGGAATGTAAATTGATACAGCCACTATGGAGAACAGTAAGGAGGTTCCTTAAAAAACTGAAAATAGAACTCCCATATGACCCAGCAATCCCATTACTGGGCATATACCCTGAGAAAACCATAATTGAAAAAGAGCCATGTACCACAATGCTCATTGCAGCTCTATTTACAATAGCCAGGACATGGAAGTAACCTAAGTGTCCATCAACAGATGAATGGATAAAGAAGATGTGGCACATATATACAATGGAATATTACTCAGCCATAAAAAGAAACGAAATTGAGTTATTTGTAGTGAGGTGGATGGACCTAGAGTCTGTCATACAGAGTGAAGTAAGTCAGAAAGAGAAAAACAAATACCATATGCTAACACATATATATGAAATCTAAACAAACAAAAAAATGGTTCTGATGAACCTAGGGGCAGGACAGGAATAAAGATGCAGATGTAGAGAATGGACTTGAGGACATGGAGGTGGGGAAGGGCAAGCTGGGAAGAACAGAGAATTGCATGGACATATATACACTACCAAATATAAAATAGATAGCTAGTGGGAAGCAGCCGCATAGCACAGGGAGATCAGCTCAGTGCTTCGTGACCACCTAGAGGCGTGGGATAGGGAGGATGGGTGGGAGACGCAAGAGGGAGAAGATATGGAGATATATGTATATGTATAGCTGATTCACTTTGTTATACAGCAAAAACTAACACACTGTTGTAAAGCAATTATACTCCTGTAAGGATGTTAAAAAAATTAAATTAAATTAAAAAAAAGCATCCTTACCCAGACGCTCCTCTTCTGCCTGCATCCCACTCACGCTGCCCTTTTGAAAATATCTGTTCATTGGTATATATCTCAACCTCATTTTACTTACACATAACCCAGGACCCCGAAGGAACCACCGTTAGCTCCCAGATGCGTGGGAACAGTTTTATTTATGTCATACTGTGCTCCTTTGCCATGGGGCCTATGTATCAGTTAGGATTAGGCTTCAGCAACAAAAAACTTGATTTTGAAGGCTTAAATACTGAGGTTTATTTCTCTCTCATTTCCAGCAATTCAGAGGCAGGCAGTCCAAGAGTGAAAGATATGCTGGTTCTAGGGTCAGCGGCACCCAAGCTCATTCACTGTATCCAGTTCCAGGTGAGCAGGAGGCAGTAAAAGGAAAAGGCTGAAGAAATAGACTCCAGACTGAGCTTCCAGGAACAATTCCCCAAACCACACCACAGAATTGCCACACCAATGAGGATGCTGCCTGTGCTGCAATCAGTAGGTTACAGCATTAGAGAGCTGCCACCTTTCAAGAACCTCTCCAACTCTGCCAGGATCAGGAAGTTGTCAAATCAGAAAGGCTCCAGGAAAAGCTAGAAACTGACACCATTGTATCTGCCATGATTTAAGCCAGCATGATGGAAACCTCTATCACTCTCTTTCTTCCCACATAATTCAGTTCCTGATCAAAGCCTCCAAGACGTCACCTGTTTGACAACCCTCCGTCATACTTTGTCATGCTTGGGAGCTGATAATAAGGGAATTTGGGAAATGCAGACTCTAGCATTCCAGCCAACATAAAACAGGAAGGCATTCTGTGGGGTTGAACAGGTGTTGAGTGAGACAATCCACTGTCTACCATCTAGATTCCATTACCAATCAATGTATTTTTCTTGAGAGGAATGGAAAGGCTCATCCTAAGAGGACATCTTCTGCTGACCAGCAGATATCCTCAGCCAGCAACATTTGAAGGAATTGAAAAGAGAGACAGGACTGGAATCTGGTTTCAGAGCATTTGACCTTTGAGTCATGGCTCTATTAAAGAGTGACTGGAGAGATACAGAAAGAACAAGGAGAGAGAAGGGGACACGAAATGGTGTTTGCACTGCTGCTTTCTGCATTGCTAGGTGCTGAGAATTTGCCCTCTGCTCTAAGCTACTGTTCTGTTTCCTTAATCACCTCCCTTATCATTCCTCCTTGGATTTATAAGGTTCAAACACTACCATCCATTTATCTTCACAGATTTCTTATTCAAAATTCACTGAAGCGTAATTTATCTTTACCACATCTCCACGCAGCGGGGAGGGACTGGTTTTTATTGACTGAGGCACAAAGAGGTTAACTGGCTCACCCAAGGTCACACAATGAGACAGAAGGATAAAAAAACACCACCAGGGAATTCCAACTCAATGGTATATGCCTCCCAAAGAAACCCTCCAGCTCTAAATGCTTAGAGAAAACCTACAGTTTCGAGGGGGACCGGGGTGGGGGTGGGGCGCGGGGCGGGGCTAGCTTTAGACTGTGTCCTGCAGGGACAATTAACTGAATATCAAGGATTAAAAATTTTCTAGTGAGATTTTATATCTTTTGAGCTTTGAGATCTCAAATTTGATTTTCAAGATCAGTTAGTTTAATCAAGCAAGATTTTTCTCTGCAAATGCGTTATGTGTGTGTGCAATGGACGTGTACGTGGGCACAAGACGGAATAAAACTGAGTCTCCAATTTCTCAAAACGATCAAATCGACCATTTTTCACCTGTGAAAACTAAATCTTCCAAAGCACTCAGTTTCTTGCTCTCTTGGGACGCAGGTAGACTACTTTGTAGGGTCTATATAAATAGTTATTCATGTATTTTCTCCAATGTCAGTAACAGAAAATTCTGATGCATAATCTGGAAAAAACTTAATCAGAGTCCGATGATCTGGGTCACCCGTGTAACCCTAGAGTAAATTAACTTCTCTGGGCCTCAGTTTTTCATTCCTAAAATAAGGACGATAGCTCTATGACCACTAATCTCCCTCGTAACTTAAAAGTCTCCAATTCAATACTTATGTAACTGCAGAGGAAAGGTTTCGTTAAAGAGCTGGCAATATACTATAAATCTTAATCTTAACAATTTAAATTCTTTCTCTTTTTTATAAAAATGATGTAAACAGGAAATAAATAATTGGATAAATTTTACCATATGACAGCTTTATGAGCTGAAGCAAATGCCTTTGGGTTAATTAATTGCATACTTTCAGCACTGTGGCTAAATCCTGGTCCGAAGCTGGTGATGGCCAAAAGACCCTTCCCAAGGTTTCTGTGTATTGAAATAACAATAAAAGCACTTTTAACAGCAGTTATTAAACCCCAATGTGTCCAAAAGTTCCAAGTGCTTTATACATGTGGTCTCATTAAACCCTCACATCCGTGTTCCCACTTCATAGCATATAGCACATGAAGCTAATTCCATATTTAATTCCTGCAGAAGACCTAGGCTTTGTGAAATAACGTCTTGTCTGTTTTTGAAAGCTTTGTAGTTTTTTCTCTTTATCCATTTACTTTACTATCCAGCACACCCTGATTTTCATTAGGGTACCCACACCACACACACACACATACACACACACACACACACCAGGAGCTTTGGGAAACAGCAAGTCCAACCTAGGCTCTTGAGATGAGCTTGTGACTAAGGCTAAATTAACCACCGGCCACAGTGTTTGGTGCAAGAGTGGACATGTGAGCTCGGGGCTTCTGGGAAAGAGGCTTTCTAGCACTTCGGATAGAGTTTCTCAGAGACAACAACTCTCTCTCTCCTTTCAGATGTGAAAGAAAGTGTGCTGTTGGCACCCATCTTGGAATCAGGATGAGATAATGAGATCCCAGGAGGCTTACCGTGAAGTTGAAATCAGGGAAGTCAGAGCAGAGAGAAGGAAAAGAAAAGGAAAGGAAAGGAACCAGGTCTTTGACGACATCCCCGTGTTGCTGTGTCAAACCAGCCCTCAAAATTGCTTGACCTCTGGGGCTTCCCTGGTGGCACAGTGGTTAAGAGTCTGCCTGCCAATGCAGGGGACACGGGTTCGAGCCCTGGTCTGGGAAGACCCCACATGCCGCGGAGCAACTGGGCCCGCGAGCCACAATTACTGAGCCTGCGCATCTGGAGCCTGTGCTCTGCAACAAGAGAGGCCGCGATAGTGAGAGGCCCGCGCACCGCGATGAAGAGTGGCCCCCGCTTGCCGCAACTAGAGAAAGTCCTCGCACAGAAAGGAAGACCCAACACAGCCATAAATAATTAAATAAATAAAAATGTTAAGTGGAAAAACAGTATAAAAATTGGTCTAAAAAAAATTTCTTGACCTCTGGACTTATGTGTACATGAATCAATAAATCCCCCTTACGGCTTAGACTACTTTGAGACGGATTTTTTGTTACTACTTGCAACTGAATACATCTGTAGTATCCACCACAGCACATAGACTATTCAGTGTCACATTTATTGCTCACTTACACTGTAAACAATTATTTTTTAAGTATCTACTATATACCAGACACTATTCTAGGTACTAGTATACAGCAGTGAGAAAAAACAAGAAAAATCCTTGCCCTCATGGAGCTTATATTCTAGTGGGAGAACCAGACCATAAATAAGGTAACTGAGTGAAATATATAGTGGATATATGTGGTGCATGGTGCATAGTGATACACTCTAAGAAGGAAAAGTACAATGGAGAAGGGAAAAAGGACGTGTCACCAGGGACTGACATTTTTGAAAGGTGGCCAGGGAAGCCTTGCTGAGATAAAGCTTTGGTTAGAGGCCTGAAGGAAGTGAGGAAGTGAATCAGGCAGATGTCAGAGGGAAGCACATTCCAGGCAGAGGAAACAGCAAGTGCAATGCCCCTGAGTCCAGATGGGGACTGAACTGATGGTACCAGTTCAGGCTTCAATGGTCATGAGGGCACATTTAGAAAATAACAACCGACAGAATGTATGAAAAAGGACCAACCTGTTACTTCCTGAAGAAGGTCCTGTCCCCTACCTTAAGATAGTATGTTAGGGGTTGGAGGTAGGATGCACTTGTTCTGTTGTGATTCAATCCATGCTATCCCCGCACTATCTAGAGGAGATAATTCGCTAAGCCTCCATTGGAAACACAAACCCTCAGTATTTCTGACTTCTATTATTTCTGTTCTTCTGTTCTTCTATTATTTCTGGCTTCTTACAGAAATACTCCAATGAGGACAGTGCATGACAAACCGCATCATCGTTAGTTAACTTAACTGAAATAAAGTCAAGTATTTCCGGGCTTCCCTGGTGGCGCAGTGGTTGAGAGTCCGCCTGCCGATGCAAGGGACACGGGTTCGTGCCCCGGTCTGGTAAGATCCCACGTGCCACGGAGCTGCTGGGCCCGTGAGCCATGGCCGCTGAGCCTGCGCGTCCGGAGCCTGTGCTCCCGCAACGGGAGAGGCCGCAACAGTAAGAGGCCCACATACCGAAAAAATAAATAAATAAATAAAGTCAAGTATTTCCTAAAATATGATGAGCGTCATGCTGGGATCCCTAGTAATCCAAGGACCCTGACCCAAGACCACACAAAGAGACCTCCTTGCACTGATGCGTTGCAAAGAGGAAGGATCCCATCATCGGCCACACTTCCAAACAGAAACTATCCTACCTTCCTAATTACAATTCATAACCTTTTCGACTTTGTTGTTTGAATATGATTTTAAACATTGCTGAGCACTCATTGAGATAAACCCTGCCTATTCACAGTTGAATTTCAAATTTCCTATGTTGACATCCCAAACTCAACACGTCCCAAGAAGCATTCATGTCTCATTTTATTTTCAATATTTTACAGCAAGGTGGGGGGCAGACTTTTGTTTTCAAGAGAAAATTTCACAACAGGCTCTACACCCAAAACAAAATTTAGGTCAAAACAAACCATATATCCACTTTTCACTCTCTTGCCAATGTGTCTCTGGGTGACAGACGGTCTGCCTCTGTTTATGCCCTGGCAGAGAAAGCAGAATCTCTTTACAAATGCACAGGCTATTGCCAAGGAAATGAACATGAGGTAATACATATGTCATTATGAGTGCCATCATATCTGGTAGGTGGGTAATGATAGCACTTGCATTTAGAATCTTTTTGGTGATTTATAAAACATTAACTTAGTAAGCCTCCAATGCCCTAGGGAGAAGAAGGCTGGGTTTTTTGTTTTGTTTTGTTTTGTTTTTTGCGGTACGTGGCCCTCTCATGTTATGGCCTCTCCCGCTGTGGAGCACAGGCTCCGGACGCGCAGGCCCAGCGGCCACGGCTCACAGGCCCAGCCTCTCCGCGGCACACGGGATCCTCCCAGATCAGGGCACGAACCCATGTCCCCTGCGTCGGCAGGCGGACTCTCAACCACTGCGCCACCAGAGAAGCCCAGAAGGCTGGTTTTATACCAGTTTTGCAGATGGGGAGACTGAGAGAGCAATTATGAGATTTCCCCAAAAGCACTGAGGGAATAATTAAATGTCACTCGTGCAGAGCTTTCAACCCCAGATTTAGTTGCTTAACAATGCCATCAGGCTCTCCCTATCCTCACATAGCAAAACACCTTTGAAAAACAAAGTGCTGAGAAATGTGACAGAACAATAGAGTGGATAGTATATTTCAAAGGTCCCACCAGAGGGAAAGCCTTACATTTCTATTTACATAAGGTAGAACTGGTATCTGTGGTTTGTGAAAGACAGAGGAAGGAAAATATGCTGCAGAAAGCGTACCGAATGAAAAGTTGGCTTTAGCGCATTGCCAGGCGTGGATCTCCGCAAGCATACATGGCTTTCACTCTAGACCCCTCTCCCTGGCTCTATCCTCTATTCCTTCCTGTCTTACAATTCCTTTCCAAGCCCTCCCATAGAGCCAGCTCCTCCACCTGTACCCTGCCTGCCCACAATAAAGCCCGCCTCTTAAGCATCTTCAACCCACTTCTCCCGTATAACATTCAAATGTTACTCATCTTAAAAGTCAACTTGAGCGGACAAAGTGTCTTTCATTTGACCTTGCTGTCCCTTTTAGGTTTCTCTACAATTCTTTCTAACTGTGTGACTGCCAAAAGCCTCCATATTCTAACCACTGTCCAACTTTCTATCAAAATATCTCTTTTTAAATCCTGTTATCGGAGACAGCAGTGATTCTGCTCTTCGGAAGATTGCCAGTGACTCTCTTCTTGTCAAATATAATGGAATTTTCCGTACCTTCACTCTCCTAAAGCCTCTGTAGGGTCTCTCAATTTTACTCTTAATCTTAATCTCTTAATTTTACTGCCACATTTACTGCTGCTGCTACCCCACAACCCAAGGCCTTCATATGGGGTTCTCCTCTAGGACGTGGCCTTATGCACCTTTCTCTGTACACTTTCTTATATCCTTATTCACATACTTGTAGCAGGATGACTCACATCTCTATCTCACATACCTAACTCTCACATCTAATCCAGTTTGGTATTTTTATCCACTTATAAGTTGAATTCACTTTATAAGAAGGGAGGAGCTCTCCACTGCTTCCTTTGTATGTCTCATTCCTCTTTCCACTCTAAAAGTAAGGCATATCAATCAGAATTATTGTCCAAGGCATGAATTGGACCATGTTAACTGCAGGTAGAATTATACATCTAAAGACAGGCCCAGCCAACTTCCCTTCTTGTCTTTGCTTCTTTACAGGTGAGCACGGGACATGGTGGTCCATAAAGGAGAGCTGGTGATATAATTTGATCTTGACGGGTGAAGATGTCTTCACTTCAACTTGTGATTAAGTTGCCTATTACACACCACTGGTGCACAATTACCCTGTAGTGAAGAAAATGGACACTAACCTAAAAGATGATAGTGACGTGATGACGATGATAGTAATAAGAAATAGTAATAGTAGAATGACAGTAGTCATTATTGCTATTGTCATCACCTTCCTTGGGTTTCAGTTGCCACTCCTGAATCCTCTGGTTAAATATCATCTGATACCCTTTTGCTTTATTAAACTGCACCGACCAGACACGCCTGAATAAATACCCTATCGTCACTACAGACAGGACCCATACTGTTCTACTCCAAAATGACTCATTTTTTCCAATAATGCCATGTCCATTCATGGAAATGGCGTCTTTCTAGTTTCACAAAGTACAAACATTAGGATTTTTAAAACTTATTTCCCTCTCTTCAGTCTCCTCTAGCCAACCTGCCACCGAAGCCCCAGCTTTATCCAGGCTTTGATGAACAAGTTTATTATACAATCCACAAACTAGTCTCTGAGCATTTAATCCCGCTTCTTCCAAAGCACACTACTGCCAGATCGATCATCTAAATACCCAGTCCAGGAGTTTATAATGGCTCCCGGTGACCTATTATGTCTAATCTACTCGGGGAGACTTATATGCCCTCTATACCTGGTTCCTCCAAACTTTCCAGACATTTTTCCCAAGTTTCTTCAAAACATGGGGCCTCTTCCTTTTATCACTTTCTTTTGTATTCAGAGATAATATTATAGTTTAGAGCATTGGTTTTGAATTATTCCATGTATAATAGAATTATCCCCATTTCTATATTAAGTTTCTTATGGACAGAGGCATTTCCTATCCTACCTTTCTGAACTCACCAATACCCACAAACCCTACCCACTGCACCACTGCTGGAAATACAGAAAATGCTACAGAAATGCATATTGGTTGATCAATGGAATATAATCACCGCTGTGCTCAGTAGTGACTATCCTATCATTGCTATGGTTGGATAAACTTTCAATGGTTTTCCAAAACATTTAGAATTAAATCTACACCCTTACCAGAGTCCACATAACCGTGCAAGACCTGATCTCTCTGTACTGACCTAATCTTACCATGTCATACTTACCATGTCATACCATGTCATACTCTCAGGACAGCCTTCTCTCTGTTCCTCAAACACACCAAGTTCAGTCCTTTTTTAGGGACTCAGCACTCAGCGGTCCCTCTAACTACAGTGTTCTCACAGAGCTCTGTATGGCTTACCCTAACCCCTTATTCGGATTCTGGCTCAAAAAGGCCAATGCCTCAATAAGTCTTATCCTACTGTCCTTTATAAAATACCCTCCTGATCATACCAATCATTTCCTAGTCCTATATTTTCTTTTGTTTTTCTTCACAACACTTATAACTGAAATAAAAAGTTTTTTTGTTTTTAATCAACTGTTTCCATGCCTGGAATATAAGCACCATGATGGCAGGGATTTGGTCTTATACCCTGCTCTCTATATGTAACGTCTAGAACATAGCCCAACACATTGCAGATACTCAAGTATTTGCTGAATAAATGATTGATATAAATATCATTAAGATCTATTTTGCAACTCCTTGAATCATCTGGCTGATAATAAAGCACTGTCTTTTAGGTCATGTGGGTAAAAGACAACCTACATTCTAGCCCTGGTAGCAGGGAGGGATACAGGTGTTAGAATCTGAAAACAGTTTGCAAGGATTTAGGCATGAGAATGAAACACCAAGTTGTGGGACCAAAAACTGAGAAATAAGAGGTAAGAGCCAGTGTTTTAAATATTTTCCTTCAAATCTGCATAAACAAATTAAAATATATAAAGCAGTTGAGGAGAAAGAGGTGGCTAATATTCATTGAGCAACTACTATGTTGCAGGTTTGGTGAGATATCTAGTTATACGTTTTATTTGCTGATTCCATGTGCCACACTGCCACCAATGGTTTTACATTTATTAGTTCGCTTAACCTTCATATTATGCCATGATACAAGTACTGCTATTGTTATCACTCCTACTTTACAAATAAGAAAAAAGGTTCAGATGGGTTAAAATGACTTGCTGCCAGCCACATGAGCTGTGGAGGTAAGATGCTAATTCAGGCCTTTCTGGCTCCAAAGTCTGGGCTCAACTCTGCACAGTGCGTCCTCCATCCAGTTGGTAAATCTGGGCACATGGACAAATGCCTCCCAAATCATCATCTTCATCTGCTCCCTGAATACCTGGACTACACCAGACATACTTCTCTGGTTTGTTCCTTCACAAGTTAACACTCATGAGACCTTTCTATCCATGCCTAAGAAATACAATCACCATCATGCCTAAAAAATGTAGTAATTTTCTTTTCTTCCTACCACTCAAAGAATCTACAGAGATGCTTTTTTATAAAAGCTACAAATAAACTGCTCTTCTGATCTGCACTTTCCCAAAAGCCAAGGATCTCTCTGGGTTTAATGGAAAGCAGTAAAGGTAATAGTAATAAAGGTGATAGTGTGTTTCCCCCCTCTTTTAAGAGGTATTATGAGTACATGTTAAATATTAAGTGGAAAACAAAACCAATAAAAAGTTTAATAATAGGAACAATAACAGCTAACATGTACTGAGCACATATCATATGCTAGGCATCAGGCAAAGTGTTTTACACCGATATTTTATTTCATCCTCAAAACTACCCTATGACATAAATATTAATATTATACACATTACACAGATGAGAGATCAAACTTTAGGGAAGTTAAGAAATGTACACAAGTTCATTTAGTTAGGAAACCTAGTTTCACTAGCTCCAAGCACTCTACACTCATACCTCCAATACTCACGTATTTGGACTTCACGTTCAAAAAGCAAGCTCTTTTCAATAGGCTACTGTAGCCTGTAAATAGATGCCTCTCAAGTGATACTGAAAACTCTGCTAAAATTCCTCCTCTGCTCATACCAATTCCATGGCAGGATGTCCTCATTAGGCACAAATATTGTCAAATTCTCTAAAAACGCTTAACAGCAAGGACTCTGTCTCTCCCACTCCTTTATCCCCAGCACATAAAAGAGGATCTGAAACAGAGCTGACACCCCACAAATATTTGCTGTTGAATGAGTGATTATTAGAATTGTCAAAATCAGGGATTTTAAAGCAAAGAAGCCAAAGGAGCACGGAAGCCTTTGGTTAAGGGCGTCCCACTCTTAAGGGCTCTCACTGCCGGTGCAGTTAAAACACTCTGCTTTGCCTCAACAGGTCTTGAGTCTTTCTCAGTCCTTGCTTTGACACCTGCCAGTCCTTCCACTGGCAAAGTCTCTCCTCGTGGTTCCAACAATAACCAAATGCTATTTCACAGCTCTGAAGACACTAACTCAAACTTTTCTTTGGTCACCCCAGCCTGAAGCGCTACCTTGCCTCTGACCATAGCACTTAGACCACAGCACCATTCATAGCACTTTCATAAATTTTAAAAGGCCTTAAAACAGAGGTCTCCACCCTCATTTTACCAAAGAAGAAAGTGGACAGTTATGTATTTTGTCCAAAGTCATAAAACTCATAATAGCTCAAGCTGAGATTTCACTGTGGGTCTTCTGATATTTAGTCCCCATTCTTTCTGTGATCCTCCATCACATCTTTTCCCCTCCCCTCGCCCCCAGTACAGCCTAATCCTTGAGGAAAGGCAAAACTGGTAGCAATTATCATTATACTGTCAGCATCTGTGCTGCTGCTTGGGCTCTGCGGGCACCAGTTTAAACAAAGAAGCAGGGTGAGTGCCAGAGGGGTGACATTTGTCAACAAGTGTTCAAAAGCAACTACAAAACTCAGCATGAAAAGGGCTTCAAAAGGGAGACCAGCTGTCCATCCTGAACCAGTGTCTCCCGTTCTCCTTCACAGAAATCTCCTCATGTGCAAAAGGAAGGTTCTTTGATCACTTGTATGATAAGTCCAAGTCACAAGTTAATAACGGTTAATAAAACATCATTATGGCCTGAGCCAATATGCAGAAGTCACATAAAATATTCAGCGAAACAAACGCTACCAAAGAAAGAGTATTTCAGTAGCTCATTCACACATTCTTTTAAAACATGTTAAAAAGTTGTAAATATAAAACTCAAAGGCACCTTTAAAAATAAAGTTCTGGGCTTCCCTGGTGGCGCAGTGGTTGAGAGTCCACCTGCCGATGCAGAGGACGCGGGTTCGTGCCCCGGTCCGGGAGGATCCCACATGCCGCGGAGCGGCTGGGCCCGTGAGCCATGGCCGCTGAGCCTGCGCGTCCGGAGCCTGTGCTCCGCAACGGGAGAGGCCACAACAGTGAGAGGCCCGCGTACCCCCCCAAAAACTAAAATAAAATAAAAAAATAAAGTTCTACAAATCAAACAAAATTGCAATTGCAATACTCCAAATGATTACAGATGTGCACTAGGAAAAAAAACCAACAAAAGGTGCCTATTAGTATGGCAGGCATTGTGGATAAAGAGAGGAAAAGCCATGATTCTTGGCTTCAAAGAATTACGAGCTTAGTAGACCCTCTGAACATTATTTATAATGTAACATTCTCCTGTGATCGATGAGAAAACTGAGGTCCAAAGAGATAAAATGACTTACCCAAGGGCATATACTGTGTTAGTCTGGATTAAAATGTCTCTCTAGTAACCAATACAGAATTTTTTCCTCTCCACCCCATTCCTTTTAGCCAACTAACCATTGGCATTTGTTGTGAATGGTGACCCAAATTATTCATTTAGTATATGGATAGTAACATTGTTTCTAAACATGAGTTGTCAACACGATTCTATCCACAGAGGCCATTTTCTGACTTTATTATTATATTTTATATATATATATGTGTGTGTATATATACATATACACACACATATATTATATACTATTATTATCTCTGTATTAGAAATTATTTTCCAGTGTAAGCAAATGGGTACCATAGTTGGGTAAGCATGGACATTCTAGCTGCAGGAGAAACAAGTTCAACAAGAGGCACTGTGACATCTGTCCTCCTCTGCCAGCACGCCCTGGTACCTAGATGCTCAGTGTGGTACTGTAGCCCAGGTCCAGTCAGGTTTCAAGACAATTACCTTATGTCACCAGATGTCCTCCGGTAATCGCCCCTTCTAAGCCAAGCTGCACAGCTCATCAACACCCACCAGTCTATCTATTACCTGTTGCTGAGCAGCCCGCTTAGGGACCGTGACAACATGACAGCGTCAGTTCTGTGTATTTCATACACGCAGTCCTCACCTTTCTTCTGGCTACAAGAACAAAGCCAATTGATTGCAAAGCCCCAGAGAACACACTGCCAACCAACAAACACAAAATACTGACCTTCTTGCAAAAGCCTGTGCGTGTTTGGGGACCAATCGCATAATGCATTTGTCCTCGGCATTAAAAAGTCAGGGCTGAAACATTCTTTTCTGAATTATTTATCAACAGCAGGGGAAATGGAATACCACAGACATAAAAATAAAGAAAAAAGCAAGGCTCTTTCAGCTCCCTGGTTGCTTAGAGATACTTTCTGGCCCTAACTCTAGAGTTGTCACATTTACCCTGTGGAATTAAATGTGGAGACCTTGTTAACAGTAATGGGACATGAGAATTGACTTCCCTACAAGCTGTGTTCAAATGTCCCTTTGTGAACTCTATTCTTCTAAAAAGGGTATTGTCCTAGTAATGGCTGGGGCCATTAAAGCTTTGCTTGCCGTTTGAAGAAAAAAACACAGGAACTCCCCATTTAGGCAATGGCTCAAATTCTATCATCTTTAAGTCTTGGGAAGACAGTCATGACCCAGAGTCCGTGAAAGAGGTCTCTGCGGCATATAATGGCCACGAAACCCACGTACTTGATTCCATGGGAAAATACTAGAGACAGACGTACGTAGATAAGACCAATGGGAGTTTACTGATTTAACAAGCCTCCTTACCTCATCCTGAGTCATTGCATAGATGACTGCTCTGCCCATCTGTTGTTTCCACAGCCTGGAGGATCGTTATTCCAGGGATCAGCGTGGCTTACTCCCCTCACTCCTCTCATGTCTTTGCTTTTGTGCCCCTTACTGTGAGACCTTTCCAGACCACCCCATATAAAAATGCACCACTGGGCTTTCCTGGTGGCGCAGTGGTTGAGAGTCCACCTGCCGATGCAGGGAACGCGGGTTCGTGCCCCGGTCCGGGAAGATCCCACATGCCGCGGAGCGGCTGGGGCCATGAGCCATGGCCGCTGGGCCTGCGCGTCCGGAGCCTGTGCTCCACAACGGGAGAGGCCACGACAGTGAGAGGCCCGCATAAAAAAGAAACTGCACCGCTGCCCACCCTAGCACCCCCATCTCCTTCCATCACTCTATTTCTCCCCATAGTTCTTACCGTCTGGCATACTATATATTGATATTTCCTGTTTATTGTCTGACTCCACCCAACTAGAATGAAAGCTCCACTGATAGCAAAATTTTCTGTTTTCTTCGCTAATGTATCACGACATCTAGAATAATACCTGATGCTCAGTAGATTTCTCAATCAATAATCGTTTAATGAATGAATAAATCACTCTCTGGAAAAACCAGAATTTGATACCCAATATGTTACAGGAAGCAAGGAAAACCATGGTAAATGTTATTTCTAAAGTAGACCCAGTAACAGGAAGAGATCTGTCCTGGTGGCATTTTTTCCCATTGTTTTTTTATTGTGGTAAAGTACACATAACATAAGACTTGCCATTATAACCATTTCAATTGTACAGTTGAGTGGTATTAAATACTACATTCATATTGTTGTGCAATCATCGCTATCATCCAGCTCCAGAACTCTTTTCATCTCGTAAAACTGAACCTATATACCCGCTAAACAGTAACTCCCCAGCCTGTAACAACCACCCTTTTACTTTCTGTCTCTATGAATTTCACAACTCGAGATTCTACATATAGTGGAATCATTCTGTATTTGTCCTTTTGTGACTGGCTTCTTTCACTTAGTATAATGTTCCCTGTGGTTCATCCGTGTTGTATGTGTCAGAATGTCCCTCCTTTTTAAGGCTGAATGGTGCTCCACTGTATGGATATATTGCATTTTGCTTATTCATTTTTCTGTTGAGGGACACTTAAGTTGCTTTCACATTTTAGCTATTTCTGTGACTAACGCTGCTGTAAACATGTGTGCACAAATATCTCTTCAAAATCTTACTGTCAGTTATTTTGGGTATATACCCGGAAGTGGAATTGCTGGATTATATGATTTTTAATCTATCTTTAATTTTTTGAGGGACTATCAAACTGGTTTCCACAGCAGCTGCACCATTTTATATTCTCCCTAACAGTACAAGAGTTCCAAATTTCTCCATATTCTTGTCAACACTTGTTCATTTCTGTTTTAACTCACTTTTGACCCTACATCCCTCATTCAAACCATCATTTGTTCAGATCAGTCATAAATAATAACACACACATTAATGAAGCAAATACGAAAAGAAAAAATGAAAGGATATTCGAGGGAAAAAGCTATAATAACACACCCGAGAGTACAGAGTCAAGGGACAAAATGAGATGAGAAAAGAGACAAAATAAAATTAAACACGTCCAAATAGCAGTGGAGTAAATTCAAACCTCCAGGAACTTTGAGAGGTAAGCACGATTACATGCCAGTGCTATTTTCTAACTTGCAGGTTTTCTAAATCCTAAAAATAGATTGAGGGCACTGCTCTCTGGCCTCACTCATGGGCTTGGCTCTGAAGCTATGAGCTGCTCCAACCTGTCCTTAAAAAAAAAAAGGGTTTGCTTGAGGCCAAGAGAAGCATGACAGGCTATATCTTCACTTGATCTCCTCCACTGCACTATAAGCCGCTCAGCCTGGGTTGCTGTGACCTAACAGTCATTTAGACCACACACACTCTGGCTGAGACAGGAACTGTCCCCTCATGCCCCTCTCACACTGATAGGCAAGGATGCTATCTGCTTCCAAACAGTGCCACATCTTTCACAGAACCAAGTCAAATGGACAACCTGCTTGAAGAAAAGAATTTCTCTTCATGAGAAAATACCCTAAAGTTTTGGAGAATCAAAAAGCAAGCTCTCGGGCTTCCCTGGTGGCGCAGTGGTTGGGGGTCTGCCTGCCGATGCGGGGGGCATGGGTTCGTGCCTTGGCCCGGGAGGATCCCGCATGCCGCGGAGCGGCTGGGCTCGTGAGCCATGGCCGCTGGGCCTGCGCGTCCGGAGGCTGTGCTCCGCGGCGGGAGGGGCCACAGCAGTGAGAGGCCCACGTACCGCAAAAAAAAAACAAAACAAAACAAAAAAAAAAGCAAGCTCTCTCTGGGCACATTCCTTCAACAGTTCGTCTAAATTCAGAATCAAATCACTGTAACATGAAGGTATTTTCTGACGCCTTATATGTCTCTAACATCCCAGCTATTTGAAATTCCTGATACGTTAATGCTTTCCCTACATTCAACTGATCCGTCAGAATGGGAAAATGAATGCCAAGAGGGGAAAAATAATTGCTAGCTGATCTAGGAAGACTCTTTGAATTTTAAAGAACAAAGAACTCAATAAGAAATATGGAAAACACATCTCATAAACAAGACAGGGGCTCGCTGGAGCACCTGTCTAGTTACAAAGTGTTCTTATGTAAAATAATTATGCAAGGTCCTGACACCGCCAAGATATGCGTTAATGCTACACAGTTCTTTAGGGTCCTATACTTTTCCCAGAAATGTCCGTTAATGAATAACACCTAAGAAACCCTGATCCCTCCCACTGCGTGAACCTCTAGGTATGTGTACTTCCTGCTTGGGGCTGGTCTGAGTTTTGCTCTGTGACTCACTCACTCCTCATCCAAATTGAGGCAAAAACAACCATCACCATCCATCGTAATAACGGAAGACTAAATGCATGTATATGACAGACCCAAATGAAGACACAGAAGCAACTGGATCTTAATACTTCTTCAATGTGGCAAAAACTAAAATAATGCATCCAGAAGACAGGATATTTTGCAGCCACGAGCAGTTGTATTTTTATGGAATTTACTAAGTTGGCCAACGCTCGTGATATAAGTAGAAACAATTAAAATATTAATTGATAGCTGCAGTGTGATTTCCACAATGTAGAATACCCATGTAGGCATCGGGTATTCAACAGGTGGACGACAAACTCACCTTTGGCTTTACACATCTCTCTGTATGCTGTGATTTCCCTCTGAGGACATTTCCCAACTGTCAAAACCGCATCCTGGAGTCCAACCTAGACCAAGCTTCTGACCCTTGTCCTGAAAGCAATTTTTCCTATGGCTGCCCCTAAGGACTAACCAGATGCCAGCCAGCAGAGCTGATAAATGCCAAAGGTGTTCACAGTTTAGGGGGCTTCCTTTCTCAGGGAATAAACATAAATGTTTTAAGGGAGCTTATAGAAATATTCCAAAGCTCTGGTCTACAGGAACTTACAAAACGAATGACGCTAGAGGTGATATTTTTCTTTAAATAAAGGAATGTATTCCTTGCTAGTTACAGACCATTGGGAATCTACTTTTTGCTGATCTCCTTAACCCATGAGCCCAAAGCATCTAACTGCAGGCTCCCAGAGAATCTGGGCACTGTCAACAGAGACTGAGCCTCTAAACACAAGGGGCTTCCAGATGTACTTCAAAGAGCCTCGGTGTCCCTGGAAGTGCTTCTAGAGCCACTCGGTGAGAAGAAGGGAGAAAGGGAAATTTGTTGATCAGGTCTTAGTGCTTCAATATTGAGCACCATCTCAGAGTCAGTCACTGGGTTGGGCTTTTTCATGTGTTTAAACATTAAAACCCAACCTGCTTTCTTGGGGTTACAAACTGAGCCGTAGGGCACTTAAGGAATCACACCTATACCCCAAAGCTTATAAAGGGCAGAGCTGTGGGTGAAATAGGATTCTCTTGGACCCAAGTCCCAGGCTCTGCCTGTCATTCTAATAACGGCCAATGTTGACTGAGCCTCTGCAGTCCATATTGCATTAGCATTTTAAAGGCATCTTCCAAAGAGCTCTGATGGAGGTTGCATCTGAGTCTCTGAAGGCAGAAGTCCTTCGTTCCTATCTACCCCTACTCCAGCACTCCCAAGGGCTGTGGCTATGTGCTCTCTAACCTCCCTGTGCCTCAAGTCAGATTCCTCACCTGTAAAATAGAGGTAGTAGTAGATAATGTTTGTTGAACAAACACAGAGAGCTCTGTGCTGAGCTCTCTTCCAACCACTTTAGAAATATTATCTAATTTACTCCTCACAAGAGTCTGGGAGAAAGGTATGTCCATTTCCCCAAAGCTGATTCAAGTTGACACTACTAATAAATGCCTGGAGTTGGGGCAGGAACCCAGGTCTGTCTGATTCAGAGCCTTCTGTTTTCCCACTTCGACCCAGGACACCTCCAGGTTTGCTGTAGATTGACCAACATGGAGATGGATCTATGTCTAAAGCACCACTCACCCTATCATATCTTATTTCTCTTATGCCATCTCCCACTCAACGTCAAAATCAAACCCATTCAGACAGCTCCCTGTGGAAAACACATTCTCGCTACCATGTAGTAATTAATGCCCTTCTTTCTCCCAGCACCAGTGCTCTTTCCCACATCATTTACACTCACACCTCACAATTTAGCACCTATATGCCTTATAAAATTATGCTCCTAAAATGTAAACTGTACCCCCCCCCAAAGAGACCATAATTTCCTAGAGGTCAGGAACCATATCTTAAAGAATCACAGAATTAGAAAAGTAGTAGCTTGCAAGATTATGTCTTTTTTTAAATAAGCTGAACTCCTTTCAAAAGAAACCTTATTTGGAATCCCAGCTCCTCTGACTGAAAACTATTGAGCTAATTAATCCTTAATCTTTCAAGGTGCAAAGGAAAATATTGAGACAGTGGCGTTCATTCAGTGAGCTGGTATCCAGGGTAGAACTAGAATCTACGTTGCCTGATTCTCATCCAGTGGTTGCTTCTCTATGAAAATCCTGGGACTTTTCTGTCTCCCCTCACTTTCTCTCTTTGACTTGGCTACAGTCAAGAAAAAAAAAAAAAATTGGACAAACTGCCTTGAATCTGGAAACCCTGCCAGAAGAGCTGAAGAAAAACAGGGCAGGCAGAACCTGGCTATCAGATCACCTTCTAGGACCCTCAAAGGACGAAAACAGCATCATAATTGCAAGTGCCCTTCAACTGACATATTGGCCAATCAAATTACTCAGAAACCTGATGAAGCAAAGCCATTGCTTTTAATCTCTTTAGTTCAGACTCCTAATCTATGTCACTAAGGATGAAAGGCATTAGCACAACCAAGTCATAAACATTTTTTAAAATTTAATTTAGTAGGATGACACGTAGGAGATTTTGGAGGAATAAACTCAATGTCATCTTTATCTAGCATTTTCTGTTTTCTAATATTTTAATAACACTTTTCTAAAACTAAAATGTAACACAGTTCACTGCATTGTATTCCATTCCACAGAAAAAAGTGGAAAACACATAAAGTGTAAAGAAAAGATATCACATATAATCTTCCATTCACAGATACTTTCTGATACCTATTTATCTGGGGGAATATTCCCTGCCTCTATTTCTATGTGTTTATGTATATCCGTAGATAATTTTTATTTATTATTTAAATTGGAAAATAGTACACATACTGGTTAGAATTTCATCATACTGTATGATGAGAATTTTCCATTGACACTGAATAGTCTTCTGAATATTATTTTAAAATTCATTGTATTCCAATATATGAATATATTGTGATTTATTCAAACTTTCATTAGTTCATATTTAGGCTGCCTCTAGTTTCTTTTCTTATAAATAATAAGTGGAATAAATGGGCACAATGAAAATCTTCTCACATATGTAACTGTGACTGATTGTTTCTTTAGCATAAGTTGCTGTAAATAAATATCTCTAGGCCTTTTGATACATCCTGTCAAATTATCCTCAAGAACGTTTGTATCAATTTATATTCTTACCAGCAATGTATGAAAAGGTGCCTGTTTCCTAAACCATTTCCAAAAATGGGTGGTTGACATATATGTAAATAAATATAATATCTATCCATATATCTACACAGATAGGCACATACATAAATTTAGTATAAGCATCTAATTGCATTTCTTTTAATTACTCCTACGCTTGAAATAGTTTTCAAGGCTTTGAATAGACAACAGATGCTGTCAGTTGCCTAGACAATTATGGATCTACACATACATACATATCATCTCCTTCCTTGACGATACAACCCAAGTATTATAAAGGAAACCGGGACCTGCCCCACCTCAGGGATAAATCTTGATTCAAGGTAATTCTATTTGCTTTTCTAAGGTATAATTTATTATAGGCATATTAAACAATTTTGGCCAAGGAGACATGAAAACAGATCTGCTAGGGATGGATTTCTGATAAAGTTATCCTTGGTCTTAACAAAGGACTCTAGGAAGGAAATCCTCTTTTCCCTTATGACTTTGGGACATTGTTAAACTGAGATAGGATGCATGGGGTTGCCTCAGCCATTCTGAGACCTGGAAGGGAGTCAGATCAAGTTTCAAACTATCACGATGAAAACAGCAAAGTAAAAGGTTAGAAACAATCTGTGTCACTGATAATGTCATGGAGCAGCTGAATTAACTAACTCTAGAAACACTGTCCTAGACGTTTTGTTATAAGAGAATAAATTTATCATTTAAGCCGGTAGAGTTGGGTTTTTCTTAAGTCATTCTTTAAGCTAAAATCATCTGAACCGATGTACTTACACCGTCTCACTTTATCCTTCAACAACTCCATGAAAGTGTACAGAGGACACTGATGAAGAAGCAGAGAACTTTAACGGTTTTCTAATTTACAAAGTAAAAAGGTGGCACTGCCGAAGCTTGCAACAAGTTGAATTTATACACCAGTTTGTACACCAGATTTCAACCATGAGAACGTATAGCTTTCATTCGGCTCAAGAATAAGTAATGTATATTTTCAATACTCTTACATAAAGGAAACATAATCCAAAGATACTTCGCTATATCTTAGACAAGTGTGGAAACAGCTAAACATATATGCATTTACCAAATCTTTAAGATGGAAATAAAGAATACATGATAGCTTGCTGGGTTATTAAAGAGAAATGCCCATTCATTGTGTCGACTCAAATGTGGATATAAGCAGGGCTGCAAGGCTGGCCTCAACAGTGTTGTAAGTGCTAAAGCATCCTTAATCAAACCCCTTTATGTGAAAGCTTAATTGTCATTCTGCATGCACAACTCCAACAATGGAGTATACAGAAACACTAACAAGCCTTTTACGATGAATTGGAGTCAAAGGCAACACAGTTCTTAATAGGTTTGTGCACAAACACCCTGGGGGCAAGATCCATCGCTTATGCTAGTTGGTCTGCAGCAGTTAATGTGGTTCAGATCCTTTACAATATGTGCTGATAAAAAAACAAAAACCGAAAAACCAAACACAAACAAACAAACAAAAACCTCTCAGTTAAACCCAACAAGGAAGCCAAACACCAGACAAATCTTTCATCCTAAAATATCGAGGGATATGCCCTTTGATATCCTCCCTAAGACATATTTCCTGGCTTTAATAAACCTTAGCACTATTTTAACACTACTGTTGCTAAATGGAGTAAGTTTCTGGTCTTTGGCTTTTCCAGGACTACATATGGAAAACTAAAATTGGCCCGGAAAACCAAATATTCTATTAATTTTCACTCCATGAACCCTGTTTAGAGGGGTCTCTCAATTTTTCCCTGTTTTCTCCTTTTGTTAACTTTTTTGTTTTGTTTTGTTTTGTACCTGTGAAAACAGATGATGGGCAGAGAAGCCCAGTCACAAATTTGTACGTGCAAGTAACGTAGCTTTCTATAATTTCTTCGTTTCAACTTAATGAATGGTTCTGAACTCCTATTCTTCTGCACTAGTGGGGTAGTGAAAATGTCTCAGTCATTTTAAGGATTCTTTGCTTTCATCTGTCTGTGTCATGGTTCTAGGAGATTCCAAGTAATCAAGACACTTGCAGAGAGACATCAGTCTGGTCCTTGGCCCGTGGAACACACAGGTCACCATGGCGATGTCCCATTTATCTTTAAGGGCTCTTTGAGTCATCGTAACAGTCAGGACACAATTGAAGATTCGGGACCTCCCCATGAGACCCTACCTACAGAGCATCCCACAGCCATTCTCTCCCCAGAGTCTTATACACATCCCAGAAGGCAGCCTTGGAGGCAGAGCCCTTCCCTCCAGAAACCATCCAAATCTCTGCTTTAATTACCTTCTGCCACCATGTCACCCACCACCCATTCAAAGGAATCCTTTTCTAGTCTACAATATAGAGGGCAATTCTTCTCTCTGATTCCAACCCCACCCCAATATTCCCTCCAAACTCTAACCATCTCTGCTCTACAAAGGCAAGAGCTCTCAACCATGACTGCATATTAGAATCACTTGGACGTTTAAACAAAAACACTGAAGCCAGGTCACAACCCCAGACCGAATGAAAATCAAAGCCTCAAGGGGTAGATCCCAGGTATCGACTTTTTAAAATTCATGTCCTAAGTGATTCTAATCTGAGATGAGAGTTGAGACCCTCTGCCCTAAAGGGTTAGAATTTTGGAATCCTACTTTGGTACTTTCACATCCCTCCTCTGGAGGGGGAGGAAGGTGACAAAGTCTTTCTAAATAAAGGGAAGAAAAAATGAATATACCAGGCAAACAAATCAAAACAAAAGGCAAATGCCTCCAAAGAACATCAGAGTTTTTAACTGGGTTTTGAAATATCCAAAGGTACAAGGCTTATTTTGACTTTTCTTATTCAATATATCAATATATGTAGTCTGTTATCTTTAATAAAGTGTTTTGCATTCTAAAGCATTTGACAGAGCATTTCCCACTAAAGTAAAAGTAGTCTACAGGTCCATGACTGGAATTTTATTCTTATGTCTGTATCACCTCTTGACTGAGAGGCAAGTAATTAGAACTTGCACCTTTTATGATGCCAGATAGTCAAAAGTATACCAGAGCAAATGTGTCCAAAACAAGCACACACTATGTGCTTGAAAGATAAGGATAATCAATGCATAATTTTCTTCTGTGCTCAATCAAGGTGGAGGATTTTCTACTTTAGCTCCATTTCATATGGCCCTGCTCAATGAGAAAACATCAGGTATCTCATATTTGAAATGTTCTGTATCTCATCGACCTTAGTAGGAAAACATCTTCCAGAAAACTAGTGTCAAATTTCTTTTACATCTTTTAAACTGTTATCTCACATCTTTCATTATGTGGTACTTAACTTAAACCATTCAATTAATAGACTATTATATCTAACTTTAACTAAGCTTACTTGATTTCAAATACATACTTCCTTCAAGCTCTCTTCCATGCCAGTATCAAAAAACATAAAAAAATCTCTTAGCAAGAGAATGGAAATCACATATGATATTTGTTATCTCACTTGTTCCCTTTATTTCTTACCTTTACGGAAAGTTTTTGGCATAAAAATGGGTGCTTACCCACTACTGTCAAGTACCTGTCTTACTGCTGCATGCTTTGATCATAAATCACAAGTATCCTCCTTTAAGGCTTCCTGAGTATTCAAAGGTAATGTCTTATCAAACAACCTAAACACAGGGAGTTTAACTGGGGATAAATGAAAGTCAGGGACCAATAAATCAAGCAGCTTGACCATTTCAAAAATCAAAGGCTCCAGGGAAGAGGAAAGGACTCCCCAACCTCAATTTTCGATACTCCTCCAGCTTCAAAATTCATAAAAAAGTAAGGGCAACTCAGGGATCTCTTACAGAACAGAAAGTGATTTAGAATCACACACAAATTCCAAGGCCAAAAACTCCCCCAGTGACAAAGGTCCAATGTTTTCGATTTCACCAACAGAAATGTTCCTAGAAAAGAGCATGGAGCCTCATACAAATTACACAGTTATGTCAGGGAACCCCAGCCATCACAGTAATGATTAAGTTATAGCACATTTTAAAATTCTAGGTGACTATTTTCAATGTTGAATCCTCAGAACTTTTATTATCCCGCGAGATACGACTTTTTCACTTTTTAACCAGAAAAAATGTAGGAAAGAGGTAACATTTCTTTTCTGTTTGATATATTGTCTTTCCTCTCCTTTCTCAAAGAACTGTTGTTACAGCATAGAACTGGGAAGGGCAATTTTGGGGATCCTTCTCTGGAACTTGTCAAGGACCAACACTATAGGATGTGAAATACCCAGTACTTAACTAAACCCCACTAAGACTTTAAAGAGGGATTGATTTGGTAAACTTGGAACATATTTGATGGTGAATGCACATTTGAGTTTTCTCAGCTGAAGATCTTGCCTAACCATGAAATTCCTGGGCAAAGAGGTCATTTGTCACTAATGTCTTTGGCCATATTTCCTAACACTCATGACAGACACTAATTGTATATTGGACACATAAATGAATGAATGAGTGAGTGAGTGAATGAATGAGTGAATCCGTCATTCAATAAATCAATGTACCACCAAAGCTCATATGTCTTCTTTAATTATACGCTCACTCATTTTTGGTTGAATGGAGATTTTCTATATGACTACTAACTTCTAAAATGTTAGCACCAGAGTAAATGACAAACTAAAAAAAAAGGAGAGAAAAAAATGGCCCAATGTACTTTGAAAACCAACTGAACAGTGGCAGTAGATACTAACTGATTTGGGACAGAGACTAGAATGATCTTTGGAAATAAGAATGTCAATAATGAGAAATGCCATGTCAGGAACTCATGGCAGACAAAAGGATGTCTTCAGGCCTGTCAATTTCTCCTAGCAAATTTCTTCTGGAAACAAAGCATCTGAAAAGACATCTTACAGTGGCAGATATCTGTTATATACCTCATTTATTACATAGACTACTAACCACTTGGGGGAAGAAGTCTTCTTTGCCAATAAAGAAATGACAGAAATTAAAGGTGTGGACCTGCTTATCTTGTAAAGAGCACATTTGGCCTGACAGGCTTATTTTTTTCAGGACACCAAGGTAAAGGTCAGAGTTCCAGCTTACTATGGAAACGTCTAGTGGAGGACCTTGAATCTGGTCTAGAGGAGAAATGACCATCAGGAAGGATGCTTGTCTCTTACCTCTCCACATTCCCATCAATATTCCATATTCCCATTCACATCTCATCTATATTCCCAAATTTCTACTTTACATGCGCGCTAACATGCCTTGGTAAACTCCAATAGCTCCTCTTGGCTTGCAAAAACATTCCAAATGCTCATCCTGACAATCAAACACCCTTTTCTTACTGCGTTTTGCTTGAACTTCTATCATAGCACTCAGTACAATGTGTTTAATATCATCATTTTTTGAGACTACATTCCCCATCACATTGTGAACTGTGACTCAAAAATAAGGTGACTTTAATCAACAGCTCTTCATGTCAATGGACACAAAATTTGTTAAGAATCTACTGTGTCATTTGCTATGGTATTTATTAGCACCATTCACCAAATACGTCTAATTGTCAAAACTAGGTACATGGTAGGAAGGCCTTTCCTCTTCTCCTTGTAGTTGTTTGAGGACTGGTAACTAGTTACAGCTAGTCAATGAGTTGTAGGTCAAAGGGATTTGGTTAGACTATATTTTGGCTGATACAAGATGCTCTAGGCTCTCTTTTCCCTGTCTTGGTGACTAGCAATGTTCACAATAGTGACTATTCCATCAGCTTACATCCCAAAGTCATTATGATAAGCAGAGCACCACTCCTGTTGACCAGTGAAACACATGAGCAACAAACAAAACCTGATTATTTTAAGTCACTCATATTTGAGGTTGTTACTGCAGAACAGCCTAACCTGACTGATACAAGGGCCATGATAAATGTTTTCACACATATTATCTGATGTTCACAGTAACCTATAGGTACAACAGATATGAGCAATGTTTTACAAGTGAGATTTAGAGAAGTAAACAATTAGCCCAGGGTCAAGCAGCTTTATTCATTCCCTCATTCAATACTTATTGAGCACTGCCCTGTGCCGGGCTATATTCTAAGTAGCCAAGGTAGAACTGTCCTAAGGCAGAACAAGCCTGTTGAATAAAAAAAAAACAAAGTCAAAAGTTTGGGTGGCCACCTCCTAAAGGACAAGGATGGAAATGGTACAAGATAAAGTCAGAGAGGCAGAAAGGAAAAAAGTCACATAGGGTTTTAAATCAAAATAAGGAGAATTAATTTGATTTTCTGAGAAATGGAAAACTACGAGAGATCTTTAGAAAGTCCTGGTTTTACAAGTTTGCCCTCATCACTCTGTGAATAGAGAGTTACAGTAGAGCAAGCCTGGAGCAGCAGGTCCAGAATGGTAATCACTGAGGACGTCTCGTAGTTTGGTAGTAGAGGATATGGACGGAAATGGATGAAGTGGACGGACTTAGGACAGCGTGTGGAGGGTAGATTCAACAAGTCTGATGTACAGACTGAAAGTGGAGGGACAAGAGAAGGAAAGCAATCAAGTATCACCCGTAGCTTCCTGGCTTGAAAAACTAGATAGATGGTGCTTTCATTTGCTGAGATGCAGAAAATTGGAAGAGAAGCAGGTTTGCAGAGGTGGAAGGAAATCCAGAGTTCTATCTCATACATGTTAATATGAAATGCCTATTAAATACCTATGTGTAGATGTCAAGTTGAATATATGATTCAGAAGCTCAGGAGAAAGACTGGAACTGGATAGAAACTTAGGAGTTATTAACATAGAGATGCTGTAATGTCATAATACTGAATGGAGGCATCTGAAAAGACGATATGGATGAATAAGAGAAAAAGGTCCAGGGCAGGGCTCTACAGTACTGTAACCTTTAAGATATCAGCAGAGGGAGAAGAATAGCTAGGGACACTGGGAAGGTGTGACTGGTGACATAGAAGGAAAATCAGGAAATACATTGTCTCAGAAGTGAATAAAAGAATGTGCTTAAAAAAGGAAGATGTAGTCAGCTTTGCTAAATGCTGCTGAGAGGTCACAAGAGGTAAGAAGGTTAGACTGAACAAAATGGAGCTCATGGTTGACCTTGATAAATGTACTGTCTGTCAAATGGTGCATCTGGAAGACTTAGTGGGAGTGGATGAAGAGGGTGTGTGAGGCAAGTACATGTAAGGAAGGCAGTAACCCCTGACGATGCAATTAAGACGTTTGCTATGAACAGAAGCAGAAAAATGGGCAGTATATAAGAAGAATTCTGGGATCAATGGAAGTTTTTTTTTAAGAAAAATATCTTATCCCCAATTCTATGACCTATGGGAGCAGTCCAAAAGCCCTCACTGAGATTTCTGACACTCCTGAGAGGAGGCCGTGGTGACTGTGATTGTTGCATTCATGTCTGTATAAGTGTACTTTGGGTGGCAGGGAAAGGATCGGAATGGTTACCTCTGCCCCTGAGGTCACGATATCCTATACACACACGTACCATTTCCCTCACTGTCCCTCATGTTAACCTGCATTCACTGGGGTCAGAACGGGGAGGGTCTCACCCAGTCTTCAAGGTGGCAGATTTTGCTGGAAGTTAGAGGGTCATGAGGAAGACTCGCCCTGCATACTGTACAGCAAAACCACCACAACAAAACCCCTCACACTAAATATTCCTACCCTTAAAAGTCCCTTCAGCCATCCTTTCACTGAGCAGTTTTCATTGACCCCTGTCCTCCACAGCACCCAGCCTTCTGCTCTCTGGCTGGTTCCTCTCTCTCCTCCCTCTTTTATTTCTCTCTTTTGTTCTAACTTTTCTATTCTCTCTCAGACAAAATACATGCACAAACAAAACAAAAAGTTTCCCTGCAGAACTACTTACTCTTTGTTTTTTTTGGATGGTGTACCCACTGATAATCATACACTTGCCTTTTACTCCAAACAACACATTTCTCTTTCTAAAAGTAACTCTGGAGCTAGTTCTTAAAATACTACATTTTCCATCTGGTTGCATATATACTGTACAAACTACCAGGCAGAGCACCTGTCCTTAAGAGGCTTTCAACAAGCACCAGCTCTTGTCTTCCTCCTTCAGTGAAGAAAATAAGAGCCGAGGTGCTACGTATTCTGATATAATTTCAACAAGGCCTTTCCACCCAGCAGTGCCTTAATCAGGTCTGAGTTGCATGATACGGTGCCTCTGTGTTGGGAGATGATCCACTGCCTTTGCCTCATGTTAGGGTTAACATAAGTCAGGACCTGGACAGACCACTGAGAACAGAACAAGACTCATCTGTAATAGCACAGATTTTTAGACTATATTTGTTTACAGGTCCAAAAGAGTTTTGCCCCCTTAAAATGTTTGGATCACAGCATAATGTTTATGAAGTCTCTTTTTTCTCTGGGAATTTTGTAATAATACATAAAAGACAGGTAAACAATATTTGGTCTACTGCAGGAGTCAGAATCTTGCATCAATCTGAAATCCTTTAGCCAAAGAACAGTAACGTAAAAATATACAACAATCAATGGCAAAAGTATCTGGACATACAAACATGCTTCTCAAACTTTTATAACTTTTTACACCTCTGAAAAGGCCATTCAAAATAAAATATATTGGGGCTTCCCTGGTGGCGCAGTGGTTAAGAATCCACCTGCCAGTGCAGGGGACACAGGTTCGAGCCCAGGAAGATCCCATATACCGTGGAGCAACTAAGCCCGTGTGCCACAACTACTGAGCCCACGTGCCACAACTACTGAAGCCCACACGCCTAGAGCCCATGCTCCACAACAAGAGAAGCCACCGCAATGAGAAGCCCACATACCGCAACGAAGAGTAGCCCCCACTCGCCACAACTAAAAGCAAGCCCACGTGCAGCAATGAGGACCTAACGCAGCCAAAAATAAATAAATTTTTTAAAAATTAAAATAAAATAAAATATATTAAGAGTGGAATTCCACTGTGAGTGAAAATAAATTTTAAAATTTTTAAATAAATTAAAATAAATGAATTAATTTAAAAAGAAATCATTTTTTATATATCAGTCATTAGGACAAAGAGAAAGATGCCAAGAGTCAGAGAAATATACAGCATGACTGAAATCGTGTATTCAGGGAGCACCTTCCTTACAGGTTACAGATTGGGCATTTAAAGACATTTCATCCAAGAGAAGAAAGACTCAGAATCTTCTACTACCCTTAACCAATTTACCGTTCCTGTCTCTGTGTTCGTGATTTGAATGATAATGGAACCCCAAACCAAATGCCCACCAAGCCAGCACTGCTCACACAGAGGCAGTGACCACCATCCATGGAGTTCCAGTTTTGTATTCACAGCCCAGTGATAAAGGGAAGAAGAGGGACAAAACTGACAATAAGCATATGTTAGTGAAAAGTCTTGACTGGCTCCCATATACCCAATCCGTGCCCACCAGATACTCTCGCTCCTGCTTTAAATTTAACCTCTTACCTTTTCCAACGAGAACAAAGTACATTTTCTCACATAAAAACACATTTCACCTTGATGGAAGGAAAACAGTTTGATACTTTTCTCAATTTGGAACTGATGTCTCTCTCTAAGTCCTTCAGTGTTACCATAGGCAACTGGGTCTTCAATTTCAAATCATATACCCATGCACGCACGCACACACACAGAGACAGAAATACTGGGAGTGGAAATAAATTAGGCCGACAAAATTTCTCTTATTATCACTTCATTCCTAAAAAGTTGATGATAAGATAATGCAAGAGAAGAACTAGTTAGTTGAAAATAGTACTTAGTGTACTTAGAGCTAAATGTAATGACACAGATACGGCACAGAGAAGGACTGAATCAGAAAAGCAACATTGCTTCTTAATGCTCACCGGTACAAGAGAAGTCATCCACGCGAATGTATCCTGGGACACAGTCACAGCGATATAACCCAGGCAAGTTGACACACACAGTGTTGGCATGACAGTAATGCATCTTAGCCGCACACTCATCAATATCTGAAGGAGAAAAAAAAAGAAGCAATATCACGGTTAGTCAGATGGTTGAACCGGAATGTAATCATCTTACAATGAAATTAGAAAAAGCGAATGCCCATTGAAGCCAAGAGAAAAAGCAAGATGTGTTAAACACAAAAGCTTAAGTGCAAATTCAGCTGATGCAGAAGATTCCATCTTAAACTGAAAATATTTCTAGAAAGATGCATGGTGGGACGCAACAGTGAAGAACCGAAGTATGAAGACTGAATATGTTATTAGTAATCTCTAACCAAGAAAGACGCTTGTTTTAAATGTCCAAAATCAAGGAGTTCTGTGTCCAGGCATTGATACCAATGAATATTTATTAGGTGTCCACTGTACATGGTGTTGCTTTTACCAGAGAGAGAAAGGGAATCGAGCCCCTCTCTGCTTGTTTTTCTTACTAACACATGCTTTAATCCATCTGTTACAAAATGGTGGTGCAGCCACTTTCTCCCACATTGTACTGTGAATACAGACTGCAGCTACTGTCTAATGCAAATTAATGTCTTTCACCCCTTAACCTGGAGATGCATCCCATGTCAAAGAATAATGGGCTGATTCAACAAAAAAGATCTTTTCTCTTTGGAATGGAGATCAGAGCACCACCTGCTTTCTCATAAAAAGTTCATGGTAAGAATTAAGATAACCTACAACCTTAAGTAAAGAGTTTAGTATTTTCTGGAATTTATGTTTTCAAAAATGGCTTTACAGCACCCTACAGATTCAATGCAATCCCTATCAAACTACCAATGGCATTTTTCACAGAACTACAACAAAAAATTTCACAATTTGTATGGAAACACAAAAGACCCTGAATAGCCAAAACAATCTTGAGAAAGAAAAATGGAGCTGGAGGAATCAGGCTCCCAGACTTCAGACTACACTACAAAGCTACAGTCATCAAGAGAGTATGGTACTGGCACAAAAACAGAAATATAGATCAATGGAACAGGACAGAAAGCCCAGAGATAAACCCACACACATATGGTCACCTTATCTTTGATAAAGGAGGCAAGAATATACAATGGAGAAAAGACAGCCTCTTCAATAAGTGGTGCTGGGAAAACTGGACAGCCCCATGTAAAAGAATGAAATTAGAACACTCCCTAACACCATACACAAAAATAAACTCAAAATGGATTAGAGACCTAAATGAAAGGCCGGACACTATAAAACTCTTAGAGGAAAACATAGGCAGAACACTCTATGACATAAATCACAGCAAGATCCTTTTTGACACACCTCCTAGAGAAATGGAAATGAAAACAAAAATAAACAAATGGGACCTAATGAAACTTAAAAGCTTTTGCACAGCAAAGGAAACCATAAACAAGACGAAAAGACAGCCCTCAGAATGGGAGAAAATATTTGCAAACGAAGCAACTGACAAAGGATTAATCTCCAAAATATACAAAGCAGCTCATGCAGCTCAATATCAAAAAAACAAACAACCCAATCCAAAAATGGGCAGAAGACCTAAACAGACATTTCTCCAAAGAATATATCAGATAGCCAACAGACACATGAAAGGATGCTCAACATCACTAATTATTAGAGAAATGCAAATCAAAACTACAATGACATATCACCTCACACTGATCAGAATGGCCATCATCAAAAAATCTACAAACAATAAATGCTGGAGAGGGTGTGGAGAAAAGGGAACTCTCTTGCACTGTTGGTGAGAATGTAAATTGATACAGCCACTATGGAGAACAGTATGGAGGTTCCTTAAAAAACTAAAAATAGAACTACCATAGGACCCAGCAATCCCACTACTGGGCATATATCCTGAGAAAAACCACAATTCAAAAAGAGCCATGTATCACAATGTTCATTGCAGCTCTATTTACAATAGTCAGGACATGGAAGCAACCTAAGTGTCCATCAACAGATGAATGGATAAAGAAGATGTGGCACATATATACAATGGAATGTTACTCGGCCATAAAAAGAAATTTTGCTTTACGGAAGAGTGGATATCATGAAAGTCAAGAGGAAAAATGTTTCAAGAAAAGAGTAATGGTCAGTTTTGTCACGTGATGCTGAGAAAGTTGAATAAGATAGAAAGAGAATTAACCATTGGATTTGGCAAGAAGTTCACTGCTGCCCTTGGCCTGGTAAGAGTAGTTTGGGGAAAGTGGCTGGCAAAGCCTGACTGGAGTCAATTAAAGAAAGAATGAAAGATGAAGGAGACAGAGAAACAAGGCAAACTTTTTGAGATATTTTGTCATCAAGAGAAGAAAAACTGAAGCAGTAGCTCTAGGGAGACTCGATGATGAAAGACAGTCTTGTTTAAAGACTCTCTCGTGATGGAAAAGATCACAGTGAGTTTACACGCCATTGGGAATGATTCAACACTAGTGAAGAAAATTGACAGTATAGAAGAGAGAACAGATCTTTGCAGAAGTCAAGTCCTGGGGAGGCAAGAGGAGTTGTGTTCCAGTCCACAGATGGAGGAAGTCATCTTTACAACAAGAATGAAACCAAGAGATAAGGGAAGAGGTGGAGATAAGTTGGCATATTGGGTGGTGGAAAGATGAAGTAGTTCTCCTTTACTTGTTTTTTATTTCCTCAGTGAAACGAGAAGAAAGAGAACTAGGAGACGAAGGAGGTATCGGGTGTTTAAGGAAAGGGGAAAAGTTATGAAATAATCATTTTGGAAAGAAGGAAAGAGAATTTACTATAGAGTATACTAGGTGGCTGCAGAGGCATGTGTGGTTTGTGGCCATAAATATTAAGTGAGAGCAGTCAGCATGGCCATGTGTTTTTTTTCCTGTCTCATCCAGATATCTGGGGTAGGGGCAGGGTACTTGGAAAGTTAGGTGTACCCAGAGATGAGTTTTTAAACAAACAGGATGGATAAAAAGAGAAATAAGGGAACTGAGGTTGCAAAAAAAAAGAGCTGATGATAATGAGATGCCAAGGAACCTCATCTATTAAGGACAGAAGTGACGACAGTAAGATGGATGTAGACAGTTGAAATGTACTGCCCAGATCTCTCCTCACAGCTGAAGAACTTATTCCCCCAGCTGCCTGAAGTACCGCCTGCTAACGATCTTCAGCTGTTAGCCTTTTAGGAAAACTGTCCTTGACTGAATCGAGCTGCCTTATCCTTAGTTACACTGCCGTCCTCAGGACAACCTTCAGTGGAGGCTGGTTCTCCTTTACCCCAACTCAAGGTAAGTGTAAAGGACTCCCAGGTTCAGAGAACTCATTGAGATGAGCTAAATCCGCCCTCTGCCCAATCCTGTATCTTTCCCTTCCCCCATATATGTTCACCCCTACAGCACTCCCTAACAAACTTCCTGCATGCCAGTCTCCATCTCAGAGTTTGCTTCCTAAGTGAACCCTAACTGCAGCAGGAATCCTGATGGAGGCAAGGAACTATGCCAGTGAGAGTACTGGAGCGTGTGAGCTGGAAAGCTAGGAGATGGAGTTATAGAGTAATGTGCTTGACATTAAGAGTTCAAAGGCGATTTCGTTGATTACAAGGTCTTTCATATGACTATGTGAGAGTAGAAGAATCGATCATTGTAAGTGAGAGACTAGGACACCAAGAAAAGCCAGGTATAGGAAGGGGCTAGTCAGCATTAGTACTGTTCATCCAGTATTACCAGTTTTCCTCTTCCTGGGCACATAATACAACTGTACTTCCCCATCCTCTTCAAAATTAAGCATGGCTATATGACAAAGTATGAATCTGAGCAGGGGCATACCACCCCGGGGTGGAAAGATTAAGGGCTAGCATCAGGCTTAACGCATTTCCTTCTTTCTTTTTTGGAAAGTATGGGAGCACAGAGATGAAGTCTCTTTCAGCCTGGCTCCCTGAATGAGGAGCAGGTCACCAGACCAGCATGATGGACACGTTTCATGACCTAGAAATATGCTTTTGTTAGTTTAAGCCACTGAGCCTATTCTGACTAGTACAAAGAATGACCACGAGAAACATCTCAAAGAAGATCATTAAGCTTGACCTTGAAAGATGAACAGAAATTCAGCTTAGAGATTGGAGGTGAGGAAACAGAAGGGAAACTACAGGAGCTAAACTTTTTGTCATTGCAGAGTTAGAAAGGGAGAGGACCATTTAGTCTGTACGTTCAAAGAACACTAATTAGCCCTCTACTACACTTTGAGGCAGAGTGATGAACAAAACTCCATCATGGACCTCATAGCCTGGCAAGACACTGAGCAGAACTTATATGTTCTACCGATAATGTGAGATCAATTCATGGGGATTTGACCTAGTCTGAGAGGTTCAGAGAAGGATTCTCTACGGAAGTGATTGCTCATCCAAGACCTGAAATAGAAATGAAACAGGTGAAGGGGAGGTGAATAACATACCAGATAGAGAAGAATAAGAAGAATTCGTTAGAGGAGGCAACTTTGCCTAGTTGAAGAGAAACTGGAAAGATGAGCTTGGGCCAGACCCTGCTGGGTCCTGGAGGCCACGTAAAGGAGCCTGGGCTTTAATCACGGTGGTGACACAGTCCAATTTCTGTTCTCAAAATATCACTCGGCTGTAGTGAAGAGAGTGGATTGGAGCAGGGCCAGCTGAAGGCTAAGTCACACTGGTATTTTACTCACAGAGATGCAGCCACACTGAACTCATTCTGTACTGCTAGGATGCCCAGCCATTTTTTAAGATGAGAAACTAGTCAGGACTTGCCTCAGAGGCAATTCAATCTTCCACCCATGGGCCACAGCTGCCAACCAGGCTGCTGATGGCAATGACTGTTTCTCTGTCATGGACCCTTGTCAGCTCCTCCCAGAGAGAAACTCCTGACTCATCTCCCTCAGGCCACTGCATAACTGCTGAGAGCTGTCTGCCTCATCTAGATTTGAAGGAGTTACTTGGCCATAACAAGTTTATTTTGATTCAAACAACTAAGCTATCTCCTTGTTTCATAGGATGCCAAGGCCCTGAGTAAAAATATTTTCAAAAATCAGAAAGGGGATGTTAGGAAACCCCAGAGAGAATTTCTCACATACGTTTATCCAACCCTTGCTCTCTGCGAGTCACCTAGGACCCCATGGCCACACATCCCTGCCACTCTGCTGATGTGTCTTTGAGTTGCTTTTGTTTTCAATTCATACCATTGGTAATTCCAGCCCTTGCATATCTAATAATGCTCTGGTACCAGTCCAGAAAGAGGAAGAACCAAAGTAAGGCAGAAAAGTTGACAAATGTACCAGGAAATTAAACTGTCACAACCTTATCTTTGTTGCTTATCTTCTATCACACAAACAGCAGATATAAAAATCAGTTCCTGGTAAAAATGAGGGTAGGGAGAGAAAAAGTGTTGAGAGTCATCGGTTAGGTCCCTTGAGACAAGAGGATGGAAGAAAGTAAGGAACTGACAATTCCCCTAGTTTGAGGATGGGGACAGGGGATGGAGGGGAGACACATCTGCCTAAGAAAGATTGCCTCTCCATCCTCAGGGGAAGGCACAAGCCTGGAGACAGTTTCAAGAGGATTCAAGAGTGCTTCACAAGCAAGTCTGGTTATGCAGAGAATCAAAACAGAATTAACATCTTCAGAGACCTGGGATAGCCTGAGAAAATCTTGAGACATAGAAAACAACTGAGATTTTTCAAAACGAGCCTAGGACAAATGCTTTTTGTTCACAGACAAAAGATCCTAAAAGGTCATGAATAGTTACCCCAAAAAAAGAAAGAAACAAACAAACAGAACTCCCCAATTAAAGAATGACCTGATGCTCAGAGAGAGAAACTGAGTGAGCCCAAAGCAATGAGCGTTTTTTTCTTTTTTTTAATATATAAATTTATTTATTTATTTTTGGCTGCGTTGGGTCTTCGTTGCTGCGCGCGGGCTTTCTCTAGTTGCAGCGAGCGGGGGCTACTCTTCGATGCGGTGCATGGGCTTCTCATTGCAGTGGCTTCTCTTGGTTGCAGAGCACGGGCTCTACGCGCACGGGCTTCAGTAGTTGTGACATGCGGGCTCAGTAGTTGTGGCTCGCAGGCTCTAGAGTGCAGGCTCACTAGTTGTGGTGCACGGGCTTAGTTGCTCCACGGCAGGCATGTGGGATCTTCCTGGACCAGGGCTCAAACCCGTGTCCCGTGCATTGTCAGGTGATTCTTAACCACTGTGCCACCAGGGAAGTCCCACAATGAGGTTTTTAAATATAAGCCTGAAAAGCCATCTGACTTTTGCCCAGGTGGTGATGGTGCTTTGCCTAAAGCAGGTCCCTCTCTCAAGCAATGGTCCTTTCCAGTCTCATATTTACCCAAAAGCCAGAAGACAAGAAGAGGCAATGTCTGAGACTGAACTTCAAAGGAGAAGTTGAACACACTGAAGGCCAGGCTCAATCTAAAGGTTTGGATCAGTCTAGCAAGAATTTCTAAGAACCACAGTTAAGCTGACTACCAGAAGGATGAATGGATAAAAATTTTAAAACATATCATTAAGCACAGTATGATACCAAAATGAATAAGAGGCTAATAGTTGCTAATCTCAAAAGGTAAAACTAGGAACAGCCCCTAACACCTGGTTAATAACCAGCAGCTGTCATTTCAATATATGAGACACTATGCTAGGTACTCCACAGGTAGCATCCCATCACCCCATTTATTCCACTTGACTACTTACTATAGGAGAAAGATACCCCATGTCAAGATGAGGAAACCAAGGCTCAGAGATTATTAGATCACTTGTCCAAGGCATAAAGTCAGTAAGCCTAAGACCCTGGGTTTGAATCCACAGTCTCCCTTCAAAGTTGGCATTGATTTCACTGGGCCAGTTTTAGCCCTCCGTAACTTTTCGATCCTGTGACTATGTTACACGTGACTGATGCCATCACAAAGTGTATGGAAACAGGCAGATCTCCAAATTCTATGTCCATGTGCAATACTGTTCATGACATTTGTTTTGTATTACACTCTCTGTTAAAATAGTAAAGCTGTACTGTGCATCACCGCTTCTGTGGCTCTTTTATAATAAATCCTAACACTTTCAAATTTTAGACTCCAGAGATCCAGGACCCCAAAACAGGTGATAGCATTCTGCTCTGAGCTGGAACCCTTGACACAACCTTAACTCAGGATGCTTACGACTACTGAAGGCCCCCTGTACGATTAGAAACTAGTGACAAAGGGGCCTGGGTCTTTTATTAAATATTGTTAGAGAAACACCTATAAACCCCACTGCCGTATATATCAGCTGAGTATAATGGGGCTCAGATTGTGATTCCTTCTTATAGATTGCTTGTCACCTTTGAAATATCAGTGCTTGTCCTCTGTTGGTCTTCTGGGGTAATAAAAATACATGATTTATGTCCCTTCCCAGGAAAATAAAGTAGTTTGTTTTCGTTTTAAGAAGGTACGCCTATGGACTTTCAAGTGAAATCTGATGTGGCATGATTCTTCACATATCACCAGCGTCCATCTGCATAAGACTGTTCAGAACAAACAGAGCTGAATTTGGCATCGTCGTCATTAAATTAGAGTGTAGAGCTTGGGTAGCAAAGATAGAAGCAAATGCAAAGAATTCTCTAAATAAAACAGTGTGATCTACTCAGACTTGTTACATAAGAATTTCCTAGAAAAAAGCAGCCCAGAGAGGGTTGGATGCAGAGAGTGGGGCGAGGGGGGAGTAGGGGGAGAAGTTATGCCCCTCCCTGTGCACATTTAAAAATGAAACAGAGTGAACAAAGAAAATCAATATTTATTGAGACTGTGCTCTGTGCCTAGAACTGTGTGCATCTCATTTCATTATCCCCAACCATACAATGGACTGCCATCAGAAACGACATGGAGAGCACCTACAATTTCACCCCAGGTTTCTGTGACTTCAAGAGCACACTTCGGGGCTTCCCTGGTGGCGTAGTGGTTGAGAGTCCGCCTGCCGATGCAGGGGACACGGGTTCGTGCCCCGGTCCAGGAAGACCCCACATGCCACGGAATGGCTGGGCTCGTGAGCCATGGCCACTGAGCCTGCTCGTCCGGAGCCTGTGCTCCGCAACGGGAGAGGCCACAACAGTGAGAGGCCCGCGTACCACAAAAAAAAAAAAAGAGCACACTTCTTCCACTCTGACTGTTGGACACGAGCGCTAGATTGACAGTCAAGAGTCAAGCTCTATTCTTGCTCTTTCTATTAGTTAACCCTAGCACTGGGCACTTCTCTAGACATCAGTTTTCCCATTTATAAAATGGTGAGTTGGATCAGAGAGCATCTAAAGACTTCCCTGGTTCTAAAGTTCTTGACACATTCAGGTGTTTCTGTCCTCACAATTCATCATAAACCCTGCCTCTGTAGCATTACATTCTGGGCCACCTGCTTTCATCCTGTTTCAATGAGCTTGAAGATGTTCCAGATGTCTTTTCCAAGACACAAGTCCTAGAAAATACTACTAAGATGACCTGAATCTTCACACTGTTCCTTGATACCTGTTTCAACTGAGATGGCATCTCCCCAGAAAATGAAGAACAGCCAGGACTAGCAACAGACATTCAAACAAAAGCACAGCTCGGGACAAGCCCTCCAGGGACTAGCAAGATAACTTGCAGAGCAATTCTACCAGACTTTAATCTCCTGACTTTTCAGAAATCATGAGTTATAAAAACATGGTGGCACTGGGATTGATATTAGAACTGTCAGTACTCTCCCAACTGTGTCACACTGGGTATTTTGTAAAGTGAGGGCCTATATGGTCTCTGATTTGAACTTATAAAAATCCAGTGAAGCAGACAAGATATGAATTATTATGACCTCTTTCAATGAGAAAATAAAGACCTAGAGAAGAATTCTGACTTGCCCAAAAGTACACAGATAATCAGTGAGCTGGTAACAGAATCAAGGTCTTCTAACTCTGGAGTTAGTGCTTTATCCAATGTTCCGTGCTTCTCTATAATTATTGTTTTCTTCCTAAAGCAAGGGGAGAGAAATTAAATGCCTATGGAATCAGAAATATAAACCAAATGCCAACAGAAGCCAGGTAGAAGATATACGCGCAAAATATGCCCCTTCCCCCAAATAAATAAGGTATGTATTATTTTTCCTAAAATATAAATCAATCCCTCCCTACCTACCTTTCTCTCCCTTCCCTCCCTCACTCTACCAATCTCTCTCAATCGTTTTCATTTCTCTACTTCCAAGAACAAAGAAATGATTCTTCTCTTACAAGGTAAAAAACACTGTGCAAGGCGAATGATACATGGAAAATGACACTAAACCTCAGTGGCGGAAAGACAGTGGAAGAATTTGAAATGTGATCTTCACTTTACAGATGAGAAACTAGGGCCATAGGAACGGACAGTTAATTGTCTAAGGTCCCATAGCCAGGAGGCGTACCTGGACTGCCGGGATGTGAATTCAGACAGCTTGACTCCAGAGTTTGTACTCATCACTCTGTAGTATTGCCTCCCAGGGACTGTGGGCTAGATCTCTGATCTTTCTAGAGAATTTTCATACCCTAGTATTAATTTAACTTTTTAAAATAGTGCCTCCATTTTTTTTTCAAATATTTTGAACCAAGCAAAACACATCTGCCTATCAGATTCAACTCCAAAATGTCTGTGCCTTGAAGCATGTTATCACAAGGAGCTTTGGGGAGCAGGGGGGTGTAAGAGAGAGGGGTGGGAAGAGAGAAAGAGAGAGGAAGGAGGATGGAAGGGAGGATGGAAATGGGCAAGGAAGGAAGGAGGAGGAGAAGGGAGGGAGGGAGGGGAAGGGAGAGAACATGACAGGAAGTAAAGAGAATATAGGAAGGCAAAGAAAGGAGAAAGTAAGACAAGAAAAGAGAAGAGAAAAATAAAGACAATCTAGGGAGCTTCCTATATAACGTCTATGGACTGAGTTGTGTTCCCCCAGCAAATTCATTATGTTTATTCACTAACCTCCAATGTGATGGCATTTGGAGATGGGGCGCTTGTGGGGTAATTAGGTTTAGATAAGGTCATGAGAGTGGTGCCCTCCTGATGAGATCAGTGCCTTTTAAAGAAGAGACATGAAAGAGCGTACTCTCTCTCTGCCACGTGAGGACACAGGGAGAAAGCAGCAATGTGCAAGTCAGGAAGAGAGCCCTCACCAGAACCCAACCCTGCTGGTACCCTAATCTCAGACTTCCAGCCTCCAGAACTGTGAGTAAATTTCCGTTGTTTAAGCCATCCAGTCGACGACACTTTGTTATGACAGCTCCAACTGACTAATACAATAACCCTTTCAATTTCTGTTGCCTGGTGAGATGAATTTTTACATCATATTCCAAGATATGTGTCAAACAAACATGTTGCCTGCCAGATCAAATATCTGCAGATTAAAAATTCAAATAACCTTTTGGTCATCCCATGCATAGTAAAGAAGTCTTCTCCCACAGGGTTAAATACATCATAAGGTAGAAGTTAGATCGTTGGATTTTCTGATATTTTAAAAGTATTTCCCATATACAGCTACGTCAGATATTTGCAAATTCATGCTAAGATGTTTTCTCCCCCTGCTGGGCTCAATTTCAGAATTAAATACTGTCATAAAGTAACATCTCTTTGTGCCACTGGGAATCACAGCACACCAATTTTTAGCTGACATCGGAAGAGCATTGTAAGTTACCTCTCTATGATTTTTTTTTTTTCTCCCAGGCTGGTTTTTCTGACCTTGGAGAGCATCCACAAACTGATGCTGAGTATCTATCTGCAAGGAAAGAAGTACGTTGAGTGAAAGGTGACTCGTTCAGCTTTAGCTGTAGGCTGTGCTCCAGCCTGCCTGAATCTATTAATATCTGAACGCTACTTCAGTCAACGGTACCAGCAAAACGACTGAGCGCTTCCAAAAAGATCCAAGATTTCCTCCTGAGTTATGAATCAGTTGGAAATGTGGAAGCTATATGGTCTCTTGCCTTCCCTGCCCCTGGGAAAGCAAATTCAAGAGCTATTAAGAGACTGCTGAATTCCAGAGGCAGTAACGATTCCGAAGGTCAGTGAGATGTGGTCCTTGTATTCTGGCTTTTATACTAAGTGAAAAAAGCCAGACCATATAGAACCAGTCCTAAGCCAGGAAAGAGGCAGTCACCTGAACGTGAACAAAGTTCTACCGGAAAAAGAAGCGGCTAATTCCATCAAAAACTACTGAGGAAGGTTTCAACCAAAAGATGTTCGTTGTGGGTCTTGAGAAGGTAAGAAGAAGCCTTCATAAAATGTTGACGGCCTTCCCTTATCACTTTGATTGGGCAGCAATTCTTCTTTTTCCTCCAGTTTTATTAAGACATCATTGACATATAACATTGTGGAAGCTTAAGGTATACAATGTGTAAATTTGATACACTTACTGTTGCAAAATGATCACCACCACTGCCTTAGCTGACAGCTCCATCAGGTCACATAATTACCATTTCTATTTTGTGGTGAGAAGACATCAGACCTACTTTCTTAGCAGCTTTCAAATACATAATACAGTATTGTTCATTATAATCACCATGCTGTACATTAGATCCCAAGAACGTATTCATCTTATAACCAAGAAGTTTGTACTCTTTGAACATCAAAAGATGAATGAAAAAAGATGTGAGATACACAACACACACACAAACAATGGAATATCATTTAGCCATAGGAAGGAAGTCTTACCATTTGCAACAACATGGATGAACCTTGGGAGTATTATGCTAAGTGAAGTAAGCACTTCTCTCTCAGACAGAGAAAGACAAACACCATAAGATACCACTTATATGTGGGATCTAAAAAAGCCAAACTCATAGAAATTACTAAACTGGTGATTACCAGGGGCTGGGAGTTGGGAAAAATGGAGAGATGTTGGGCAGTTATTCTTTTGCTTTACAAAGATACACAGAAGTTAGCCAAGAGTGAAAGAGATGGGAGACTGCAGCCCCACCAGCTGCATCTACATCCTCTTTATCTCTGGTTGCACTATTCTTTCTACAGGTAGCATTTATTGATCACTACTTTGTGCCACAGTTATGAAGCACTTTGCATGGATTAACCCATTTCATCCTCACAAGTACCACATGGATAGGTATATATTAATACTTTCATTTTAGTTTATGGAGGGTTAAACAGCGGGAAGGTGACCTCAGAGAATTTGAACCTTGGTATCTACTCTATTCTGCCTCTCTACAAAGCCACCTTAGCTTCCCCTTCCTCATATCCACTTTCCTCGGTTAATTAAATAGCAATTTCCTGTAGCCACAATTTGTCAAATTATTTATTCACCACCTTTCCCATGCAGTCAAAATAAAGGGCACAGAGGTCTCAGTCTTTTAAAAGTAAATGATTTGGTGCCAGAGGTTTATATCTGATTCACTACAGCATCAAATTAACCAGTGATTAAATACCAGGCTCTGAATTACACAAACAAACAGGCGCCTGTGGACCTATGGGCACTTCGTTAATGAACACAACCGGGTTTCAATAAAACCAGTCCTTGTCTTCCAGCACCTGTATGAAGAATGATGATCAGCTGAATGTCCTCAGGAAGGACAGCTACTTCTCTGTGCCTTTCCCCATATGAAGAGATTCCTTAGATGCAACAATCTTCTTGAATTGAAATCAACATTATTCCCAACTCCAAATTTTTACACATCTGACTGAATCCATCTTATCTAATATGAAAGCTGAAACCATAAAGCATTTAAAGTGGTCCTTAAAATTCACCAAGTCCAGACTCCTATGAAAAGTGATTGTTGAAAAACTTTAAAATAAATGGATGAAGAGAAATGAGAAAAAATCCACAGAATAATGACTCATAACCCACTTTCCTCTAAAAATGCAATTCAAAAGTACAATGGAAAACACAATTCAAAAGGAGGAAAATGGAAGAGGATCGGGTTTTCATACAATCTACTGGTCTTGAACTACTTTTAAATGGAAGAACCGTTTAAAAAATAATAATAGTTAACGTTTGTGTAGCATTTACCAAGTACCAGGTACTGGTCTACATTTATTAACTAATTTAATTCTCATAATAACCCTTTGAAGTAGGTTTTTCATAATTTCAAGTCTATAGATGAGGAAATTGAGGCATGGGAGACTAAGCAACTTGCCCAAGGTCACCCAACAAGGAAGGGGCAGAGCTAGAACTCGAGTCCAGGCAGACCTGGCTCCCAAGGTAATACTTTAATCTTCACACCCTCACTCTCAACCGGGCTCTTGGGGGAGTGAAAAAATCTTAGCTATTTTTAAAAGTTTGTGATTCTCCAAAGGGCCACAGCACAGGAGCAGATATATAGTATATCTCTGGTATTAAATTTTCATGAGTAAACGATAAGGCAAAAAATGTCAAAAAGACACCTTAGGGGGATGACAATGAAAAAAACATTTACGACACATTGCTCTATACTGAAGTAACTCCATTTGGAATAACATCTAAATTGGAAGCTCAATATAAAAAACAGAATTAAACCCTACACCAAATTAAAAAAGCTTCTATACGGCAAAAGAGACCACCGACAAAATGAAAAGGCCACCTACTGAACAGGAGAAAATATATGCAAATCATATATCTGATAAGGGCTTAATATGCAAAATATACAAGAACTCATACAATTCAACAGAGAAAAGTCAATCTGATTAAAAAACAGAAGACCTGAACATTTTTCCAAAGAAGACGTATAAATGGCCAAGAGTCCCATGAAAGGTACTCCACATCCCTAATCATCAGGGAAACACAAATTAAAACCACATGGAGCTATCACCTCACACCTGTCAGAAGGGCTCTCATCCAAAACACAAGAAAAAACAAGTGTTGGTGAGGATGTGAAGAAAAGGAAACCCTTATGCACTGTTGTTTAGAATGCAAATTGGTGCAGCCACTGTGGAAAACAGCATGGAGGTTCCTTTAAAAATTAAAAATAGAACTACCACATGATCCAGCAATTCCACATCTGGGTATTTAGGCAAAGGAAATAAAATCACCATCTCAAAAAGGTATACACACCCTTGTGTTTACTGAAGCATTACTTACAATAGCCAAGACATGCAAACAAGTGTCCTTCAATGGATAAAAGGATAAAGAAAACCTATATAGATTTAGATATATGTAGATATAGATATATACATACACACACACACACACATGATGGAATGTTATTCAGCCATAAAAAAGTAGAAAACCTTGGCATATGTGACAACAGGGATGGGGGACCTCGAGGGCATTATGCTAAGTGCAGTGAGACAGAGAAGGAAAATAGCATATGATCTCATTTACATGCGGGATCTGAAAAAAAAAAAATCCAAACTCATAGAACAGATTGATGGTTGTCAGAGGTGAGGAGGCGTGAAAATGGGTGAGAGGGGTCAAACTTCTGGTCATAAGACAAATAAGTCATGGAGATGGAATGCACAACATGGTTAGTATAGTTAACAACACTGTATTGTTGAAAAGAAAAGATTTAAGCAGAGCTGCTGTGGTAAAGAAGAGGATCAGGCATATGGTTGGGATGAAGAAAAGAAGGAACCATCCACCTTTTAGCGGTGGCAAATAACACTGCAATGAACACTGGTGTACAAGTATACGCTCAAGTACCTGCTTTCAACACCTTTAGGTATAGATCTAGGACTGGAATTGTGGGGCTATCTGGTAATTCTATGCTTGGATTTTGAAGAACCACTGAACTGTTTTACGGCCCCAAACTGTTATGGCTGCACCAAGATGAGGGGTTTGCAGGGGCTGGGAGGAGGGAAGGATGAGAAGTCATGGCTTAATGGTTACAGGGCTTCTGTTGGGTGATGAGTAAGTTTCATAAATAGAGAGTGGTGATGGCTGCACAACACTGTGAATGCAATCAATGCCATGAAATTGTACACCTAAAAATGGCTAAAATGTCAAATATTAAATAAAATTTAACACACAATTTGTAAAAGAGTGTACTATGTCAAGCACCATTGGTTCGAACACTTTACATCGGTGAATTGTATGGTATGGGAATTATACCTCAATAAAGCTGTTTGAAAAGGGGGCAAGGGGGACAATCCCAAACCTGTATTTCTCCTTTCTCAGGGGGACAAAACCAGGTAAGCACCTGTGCAGCTGAATGTCACAGAGCTAGAAAGAAAAATATGTGGCCCGTCTCAGTTCAAAGCCCAGCTTCGCTACCAATGAGTGTTACTCTGGGCAAGTTACAGAATATCTCTGAACTGGGTTTCCACGTCTGAGGAGCACAGTATCCTCACGCAGAGTCAGTGAGACAGCGTGCATGACACACATGTGCACCCTGGACAGGGTCCTGGGCCTCCACAATGTCTTTGGCTGCCTCTTCTCACTTTATGGCTTCAAAGGCAGCCATTCCTGCCAGGCTGCCAGGCCTGGCTCTCCCCTCTAGCCGGCCTTGGGGGACCCAAGCCAAAGGGAGCAGGCTTCTCAAGTTAGCGTCCTCTGCCCGTCAGTGACTCCTCCACGGAGCCAGCCAACGCCCCTTGACTTGTTCCTTCAAAGATGAGAAGAGGGGTTTCCCTGGTGGTGCAGTGGTTGAGAGTCCGCCTGCCGATGCAGGGGATGCAGGTTCGTGCCCCGGTCCGGGAAGATCCCACATGCTGTGGAGCAGCTGGGCCCGTGGGCCATGGCCGCTGAGCTTGCGCGTACGGAGCCTGTGCTCCGCAACGGGAGAGGCCACAGCAGTGAGAGGCCTGCGTACCCCAAAAAACAAAAGATGAGAAGAGGCAGTCACTCTCCTCCTCCTCGCCCTGCGGGTCCCCATTCCCCATCCCCACTGGTGACAGCAGGGCTGCCACCCCCTGCTCAGGCTAACTCACTTTCCTTTTCCTCCTGAGAGCAGCTGCCATTCCTGGGACTGCATGATGGCACGGACAGTCGATCTGTTGAAGGGGTGTGTGTGTGTGTGTGTGTGTGTGTGTGTGTGTGTATTCTGTAATGTCTTTGTCCAATAAAGTGTGAAAAATTAAAATGCCTAAGTTTAAAAACTCAGAATTTATGCCTTTTGGGCTTCCCTGGTGGCGCAGTGGTTGAGAATCTGCCTGCTAATGCAGGGGACACGCGTTCGAGCCCTGGTCTGGGAGGATCCCACATGCCGCGGAGCAACTAGGCCCGTGAGCCACAACTACTGAGCCTGCGCATCTGGAGCCTGTGCTCCACAACAGGAGAGGCCGCGATAGTGAGAGGTGCGCGCACCGCGATGAAGAGTGGCCCCCCGCTTGCCACAACTAGAGAAAGCCCTCGCACAGAAATGAAGACCCAACACAGCAAACATAAATTAATTAATTAATAAACTCCTACCCCCAACATCTTCTAAAAAAAAAAGAATTTATGCCTTTTGAGTTGAAACCTCCTTTGAGAGAGGCAGATTCTTAATTTAAAAAAAGGCTGATAACAAAGATGAATTGGTCTTCCTACTTTAGGAAAATGAACTTAATCTTAGAAAAATAAAATTTAAATACCAATAATAATAATAATGGCATTTCAGTGAGGTTAAAAAATGCTGAGATCCCTCCTTTTAGATATACACTGAGATCTAATTCAAAGATATGCCTGAGAGTTGCAAACAAATTTTAGAATTTTAAAATATACCCCCCCTCCACAGAATAAACAGAGAAAAAGAGGCAGAGAAGGGGGTGGCGGAGATGGAATTGGGAGGCAGTGATTATCAAATGCTCATCTAAAAACATTTACTGGGGAGAAAAGATGGAGGAAGAAAAGAGGGCCAGAGCTCAATGGCAGACCCCTCCTCTTCGGGGTCTTATACACCTCAGCCCATGGAGCACCTAATTCAAGGTAAAGATGCTTTTACCAAGTGGTACAACCAGGGCTCTCTAAAAAGCCACATTCAAAATTACTATTGGGATTCCCTGGTGGCGCAGTGGTTGAGAGTCCGCCTGCCAATGCCGGGGACATGGGTTCGTGCCCTGGTCCGGGAAGATCCCACATGCCGCGGAGCGGCTGGGCCTGTGAGCCATGGCCGCTGAGCCTGCGCATCCGGAGCCTGTGCTCCGCAACAGGAGAGGCCACAGCAGTGAGAGGCCCGCATACCGCAAAAAAAAAAAAAAAAAAAAAAAAAAAATTACTATTGATCTTTCCAAGGATTGCAGCACTATTTCGGATTTGGGGGACAGGGTGGGGCGGGTGTTTTCTCTGTGGGTTGCTGAGGGTGAAAGTGCTTACCTGGGCCCGAGCCTGGCCCTGGGATGCTCACACTGCCTTCAGGAGCTCAACGGGCCAGGAACTCTGACGGCTGGTGTGGTGACAGAGATGAGGCCAGCTTGGCCAGGGCGTCCACAGTGAATAAGGGGAGACCGAGGCATAAACAAAGAAGGACACTGAGGTTGAAGCCACTTTAGAGGGAATATGCATGGAACAGCCACAAGGAGGTAATGAGCAATTCTATCCGACGGGAACTGTCATAAAAGAAATGTTCACACAACTGATAAAGGAGAAGGTAGGAAATGGGAAGGACAGGAATCCCTGCAAGAAGGATTACCAGAGGAAAGGCCCAGGGCGTGAAGGACACACATCTGTGAACATGACTTCACAGAACTGAAAGGTCGTGAAGGAACCAGACAGAACTAAGGAAAGTGGGAGGAAGGTGAGCATAGGTCAAAGCCAGGCCTTGAACGTCATGCTCAGGGGCCTCCACTTCAGTTCTGAATTAAAAGGGTTATGTGGACTACATGGAAACAAAAGCTGCTTGAGGATAAAAATTTTTTGAACACGAGGAGTTGCCAAATATTTTTATTTCATTTTTAAAGAAAATATTAATGAGGTGTATACACCTATTGAGTGCAGTGAGTTTTTACTACTTCGTTCATTGTTGTAGATCAATGTAACTGAATGTAAATGAATGAATTAATAGAATTATTAAAGTGTTTAAATCTAGAGAATAACACGATCACTGATGCATTTTTAAAAGATCATTCTGGAAATGCATGGAGGGTGGATCTGGCAGGAGAGCACCGGTGACCACGTTAAGAACGGCACCAGTAGAACGAGGGTAGAAGTCTGGCTGCGGTGGGTTGATAAGTGGAGACAAAGTGTGCACGAGCTTGCAGCTGAAAGATTATACCCAGGGACAGGAGCTGATGAATTTAGGGACAGAGTCACTAAGTGATGGCAAGGTCAAGAGCTTAATGAAGTGCTGTGGGAGCGAAGGTGATTGTGCTCCCAAAGATAAAAATCTTCAAGGCAAGTCTTTTGCCAAGAATGAGGGCACAGCTCAGCGTGGAGATGAAGCGTGAGCAGCCAGGTACCAAAGGCCTCCGTGAGTGAGGGGGAGTGGCCAGGAGATGTGTCACTGACGGCAACTTGAAGGGACAGCAGGTGTCATGAGCAGATGGCTGAGACTTCCAAATAGAAAAGGTTTTGTTATGAGGAAGAAAGAAATTACTCTACATGCAGGAAAGCTATCTTTGGAGAAGCCAATGTCACCTCTGGCCTCCAAGGTACGTGAGGTTCTGTAGAAAATGCAGTCTCCGCTCAGCGAGCTGTAGGAGAGCTGTATTCTGAGAGGAATTCAAGGAGGCTGAGAGATGGAGGGACGCTGTTCTGCAGCGAGTTTGAGGACGTGGGGGCATTTGTTTACAAGGCAACAAGGGTTCCAGAGAACACAGTGCAATGGGAGGAAAAAGACCAGACAGAAAGAAGAATCAGCTCAAAGGACACGGAAAATAGGACTGGAAGTAGGGTCTCGAGGACAACCGATCGGAAGACCTGGCAGTTCATGCAGTGAGTAAAGATGGCGGAGGTGGGCAGCGGCGTGGCTCCAGCAAGCCCGGGGGATGATCTTAGGCAACGTCAAAAGCCTGATGACACTGTTCAGTCGACAAGTACATCCTTTGCTGGGGACCAGACTGAATGCCAGAGAGTTCTTTGGGGCCAAGGAAGAGGCAGAACTAGTGGAGACTGCATCATGATGGCTAAAGAAACCCCCAAGAGGATTCTGCCCAAGTGGGAAGAATGCTGCTCCTTTGAACGGGCTCCTTTGAATGCACTCATGAGAGATGACTCTGTCCGTATCTTCCCAAAGCCACAGTCACGTCTTCACATTGGCTGCTTAGTGGTTATCGTTAAAGCATGGAAATAAACAATCGCTACAAATCAGGCCCCCTGCTCCCTGAACCAACATTAAACATTGACCAGCACACCACTGCCTGCCTTGCCTTTGTTCCTGTAACTCATGAGAAACAACATTCATGCCTCAGATTTCAAGCTGCCTCTTCTCTATTCTGATCTCACCAGGCCACCCTCAAGAGAACTGCCCACCTGCCTAGATTTCTACAGTGAGTCTGTTTCTAGTTCCACCTTCACTTTTAGGTACTCTCACACTACACCTACCCCTGGGCCTCCCGGGCCCCAAACCCTCCTATTGACTGCCCACCACCATGCTCTCCAGCTATCAGGTCTTGGAATGATAAATATTAACAGTAAACAAGTAGATTTGAATGCAGATTCTCCTCCTGTACCTTGCTGTGTGACCTTTCCTACAAAGTGGCTATTTTATAGAAATACCCACATTGGATTGTTTTTAAGAATTGATCAAGTACGTAAATTGCCTGCAGTTGTGCCTGAAATGCATAAGGGCCTCAATGTTTTCCCATTCTAAGAAGCAGATACCATCCTCATCATCATTATTATTGGAATACACAGTACTTCTGTGTGCCAGACACTCTTCTAAGCTCTTTACATGTATTAACTCATTTAATTGTCACTGGAACCTTATGCAATAGTACCATTATTCACCCTGTTTCACTATGGGGAAAACTAGGGCACAGAAGAGTTAAGTAACTTGCCTAAGATCACACAGCTAATAGCTACTAAAGCCAGGACCCAAAGCCAGGCAGCTAGCTTCAGAGCTCTCACTCTTTACTGCTAAGCTATCTTCCCAGTAGTCTCTATTCCCTATTCTCTTCACCTGCCTAACTTGCCAATCAAACCTAAGTCACTACTGTCCAAAACCCTGAACTACTGAGTCCTAGTAACAGGCTTGAGCCAAGAGAATGATAAAGCTGTTCAGTAAATATTATGGAAACGAGCAGAAAGAAAGACGAACCACATCACTTTGGAACATACGATGCCACCTTGCATGCTGTTCTCTTGACTTGGGGTGCTCTACTCACCTGTCCTTTTACTTTTTAAATTTTTTAAATTTTTATGCAAGTTTTAAAGATTACTTTCCATTCACAGTTATTACAAAACATGGGCTCTGTTTCTCATGTTGTACAATACATCCTGGAGCCTGTCTCACACCCAATAGTTTGTGCCTCCAACCCCACCGCCCACCCGTCCTTTTAGCAAATATATTCTCATCATACAGAGCCCATCTTAAGTTCCACTCCGCAAAATCCCCTGCATTCCCATTCTCTGCCTTTCCACTGACTCCCCTGTGGTGCCCTGTATAGACTCCTGACTCAGGAACTACCCTGGTAGAAGAACCACTCTATCTCCTCAACTTCTAGAAACTTAACTTCTGTAAATTTATATTATCATTATTTCTGCATTTATCTTCTCCCCTGCTGGCCTGATTTTTTTTTTTTTTTTTCAAACAGAGAGGCTGTCTTAGGGACACTTCCATGTCCATAAAACCCATGACACAAAGCACCTACTATAAAATATGGGCAAAATAACATTTGAAAACAAGTGACTTGATGATGACTAATTGGATGGATGGATAAATAATAAACAGCGAAGAATAAGACCTATGATGAGGGACTTCCTGGTGGAGCAGTGGTTAAAAATCCGCCTGCCAATGCAGGGGACACAGGTTCGAGCCCTGATCCAGGAAGATCCCACATGCCGCAGAGCAACTAACTAAGCCCATGCGCCAAAACTACTGAGCCTGCACTCTAGAGCCCGTGAGCCACAACTACTGAGCCCGCATGCCACAGCTACTGAAGCCCACGTGCCTAGAGCATGTGCTCTGCAACAAGCCACTGCAACAAGAAGCCCGCACACCCCAACAAGAGTAGCCCCTGCTCTCCACAACTAGAGAAAGCCCGTGCAGCAGCACTGAAGACCCAATGCAGCCAAACAATTAATTAATTTTTAAAAAATACTTAACTTAAAAAAAAAAGACCTATGATGAATATCTTATATAGTAAAATTCAGAATCAGACACACAGTCAGATAAGAGTTGGTCCTCCAACAATGATCACTTTTTCCACTGCCTAGTTTCTTAGTTGAACACTGACAGAAAATTGTTTAAAATATTTGCCCTCTAGGAACTGGGGCAATTCAAGATGATGGCGTAGGAAGATCCTAAACTCTCCGCCTCCCATAGATACACCAAATCTACAACTACAAGTGGAACAACTCCCTCTGCGAAAGACCCGAAAACAAAGACCCACAACAAAGGATAAAAGGGCCACATCAAGATGGGCAAAAGAGGCAGAGATGTGGTCTCACCAAAACCCTACCCCAGGCATGGTTACCCAAAATTGGGAGAAATCTCATGAATATGAACCTTCTCCTTGAGGAACAAGGGGTTCATGCCCCCCATTAGGCATACCAACACTTGGAACGTGCACCAGAGAGACAAGCTCCCAAAACCTTGAGCTTTGAAAACCAGCGGGACTCATGCTCTGGACCCCAAAGGGCTGTAGGATACTGAGATTCCACTCATAGAGTGCTTGCACACAGACTCACTCATCCTGAGAGCCAGCACAAGAACAGACATTCAAAAGGAGCCCAGGGGCTTCCCTGGTGGCGCAGTGGTTGAGAGTCCGCCTGCCGATGCAGGGGACACGGGTTCGTGCCCCGGTCCGGGAAGATCCCACGTGCCGCGGAGCGGC